>NC_088220.1:76063836-76363836 GCF_036934945.1 Oncorhynchus masou masou | reverse complement strand
ACATTGGCCAATAGAACAGATGGCAGCGGGGGTTTAACTCACTCGCCTACGAATTCTCAGAAGTCAGTACGACCTCACACCATTTTTCTCCATCTTTTCTTCACGCAAATGACGGGGATTAGGGCTTGTTCCCAAGAAAGCAGTATATCCTTCATGTCGGACTCGTTAAAGGAAAAATCTTCCAGTTTGAGTAGTCGCTGTTTTGATGTCCAGAAGTTATTTTCAGTCATAAAAGACGGTTGCAGCAACATTATGTACAAAATAAGGTTTAAAAAAAATAGGATACAAACAATGCAAAGAAAATAGCACAATTGGCATATAAAACATCAGCCATCCCCTCCGGCGCCCTTCTCGTCTTTCCATGACCTTAACTCAACGTACTGTCCCACATTGGAAGTCTTTAGTACAATGCAGGTTAGTGTGGTACTCACCAGTGCCCTGGTGAAGCACGTTGTAGAGGGAGCCATAGGGCATCCAGTGTGTGATGATGATGGGGTGAGGGGCAGGAGGAGACTGACACGCTCCCAACATTGGCAGCACATTGGGGTGGGAGAATATCCTGGGATGGGCCCGAGGAAGAGGGACACGGGGAAAGAGACACATAGGATGGGACATGCGGGACAATCCAAAACAAAATAACTTCTATACAGATCAACAGGTCAGTAAATAAAAACGTGTAAGAGGCAGACAGACATTATATCCACAGAACAGGAGAAAATACACCTACAATGAACAATAAGCGGGTAAAAAGTTATTACCTGAGTTTGGGATATTCCTCATTGAAGTCTCTGCTCTTTCTGGTGGACCAGTCGCGAACCTTCAACACTTTCACCACAACCTCATTCCCCTGCCAGCGTCCGTGCCACAACTAAAGAAAAAATGAATGAGACAAAGTTCCAGCATAACCTCCACAATATACAGTATAACTTGATGCAAAACATATGCTGATGTGTGTCAGTGTTTCAGAGATGAATCACTTTGTAACATGAGTTGCGGACATCAGTAACAGATAAAACAGCAGTCATGTAGAAACAGCAGCTCCATACCTCTCCAGACTGGTTCTCATTGATCTTAGCCAGGAGGGAGAGCTGTTTGAAGTCAATGCCCGCTGCCTTGTTCAACGTGCCGTTACCTGCACGCATTGACGCACAGAGGACAGAGTTGAAGAGCATAGCTAAAGCCCTAGGTTTGGCAAAAAGCCCTACTATTTCTGCACAATTTAGCACACTGAAAGGCAGTGGAAATGTCATCAGGCACCTTGGGGACTACCAGAGACCTCAGTGGGACATTTACTGGATGTTCATTCCTTCCTATATGTGCCTGATATTCACTTCTTGTTTTCTCCAAGCTTAGTAATGAAAAGCAGGCAGATAGTAAATGATTTTGTGGCTGTGGGACTTACGGGGTCGAGTTCTAGTGGTGCCTTTCCAGAACGTGTCCTTGAAGGGGACCTTGGTCAAACTTTGGCCCAACTTCTCTGCCTTCTCTGAGAGGGGGGCGCACACAAAGCACGCATTGATTAGGTAACAGGGCTAACACATAATAAATCACAGTTTTCTTGCCAACAATGGATGATGCAGAGTAATGGGATGTTGAAAACCTTGGAGGGCTTCACGTAGGTGAGGTTTGGCTTTGTCCAGAGGAGTTTCTCCATACTTATTACAGATGTTCACCTGAGCTCCATTAGTCACCAGGTCCTGAGGAAGATAGACATCAATGTAACTCCAGTGATACATAAACTGTTGTTCACATAGAAATAGACAGTACCCACAGTAAACCACCAGGGGGCATACTGACCTCAGCCACTGGGTCCTGACCCCAGAAGCAGGCATAATGCAGCGGTGTGTTGCCGTGCTCGTTGGCAGTGTTGACGTCTGCTTTGCACTGGATCAGCTAGGAGACCAAACCACAAGATTAGATTAGACACAACACAAGGCTGTCCAGATCCTGTTTGGATTATATATATTGATGCTAGTAATCAACCTATGGCAGGCCTGGAAAGGATTTCTCCTGTCTGCTCATACATTCCAGAGGTATTGTGACATGTCTAATATTAAACCAAATCATAACTGTGGTCTACAGCACTACGAAACCAGAAACCTGTCATAGCAGACTAACTCTACTGCATTGAATGATATAAGATTTGAGTTACTCGAAGGACCAGAAAAAAAAGATACAATTATTTTAAAGAAAATAACGGACTTGATTACCTAAGGCAAATCACTGTGTGTGTGTCAAAGTGTTTCATTTAGACTTGCTTAGGCTTGAGTTGAAGACGCTATGTTGCAACTGGGTACAGTTTAAAAACAATATCCATCCAAGACTATTTGGGAAATGGTGCCAGTGTCTCTCCTCGTGAAATGACTGATGTCAGCACTGCAACAAGAGTAGACAAGTCTTAACCATGCAGTGAGTTTGGGTGTTGAGCAGCTATCAACTCTGGTTTCATAAGTTCCTTCCTGGAACTATAGGGGAAGCAAAATCAACCTAAAGAGACCTTAATTGAACTCAAGTGTTTGTTTCTGTGTGTAGGTGTGTTTAAGTAGTGTGTGTGCAGTATGTGTCCAATCAGCCCCACCTTGCCCACGATGTCTCTGTGGCCGTGGCTGGAGGCCAGGTGCAGGGGCGTGTCATCTCCTCTGTTCATGACGTTGATGCGAGCCCCTCTCATGATGAGCATGTCCACCACGCTGGAGCGGCCTTCCCTGCAGGCCCAGTGGAGAGGACTGAAGCCATGGTCATCCCTGAGGACAGAATACAGCACCACATTAACATCACACCGTACTGCTTTCACACCACAGACTGCTTACTACTAGCAATGAGGAAAGGGAAATGATATGAAAACATTTGTAAAATGACCAGAGGCTAAATATGACACCACACAACCCTGTAATATAACAGCAGCATAGAACTTAAACTTCCTATTTATTGCTAAGTAATGGTGTAGGACTATCTGGATTCTCAGTGCTAAAGGATGTGAGATACTGCTACTTACAGCATAGGCCTGTTAGTAAATGTGAGGTAGGCAGACACTCCCTGTGCCTGCTAGGCCTAATGGCTGTGTGTTGATGCCTAATGGCATATAGAAACAATAAAATGCCTTTAAGTAAGCCTTCAAAGTGTTTATATCTATTGAAAACAGCAGAGTGGAATTAGGAAGTAGACAGGGGAATGCAGTGCAGCAAACTACTGGGCAAAAACAGCTGATCCTGATTGATACTGAAATTCGGTCAACATCCAGCCAGGAAAGAAGAACTAAATGTGAACTCAGCCTGCCCTGCAGTCAGTCACAGCGACAGAGAAGATGTGTTGCTGGCAGTGGTAACCCATCCCACTCTGCCTTAGTCACAGTGACAGAAACACATGTTAGGACCGTGGCCTGACTGGCATCAGTGACAGGACAGGAATGACGCCTTCTTACTCCAGCATCCCAGCAGTGACCTTGAGAACCTAACAGTAACAACGACAGTCAACCAGAGTGGCAAGAGAGAGCTGGGTTAGTGCGTTCAGTTCGATTGAACGTTTGGTACTTTGTGTAACGCTTTGTAATGAACGACACCTTTCTCCAAAACATTCTTCAACGTTCTTGAACAGACTGACGTACGTTCGCTCCGTTTGGTGGGTGTGGCTTGAAGAATTGAGTGATGTAATTAAAAAGGGCAGCAGCCATGCTGACAGCGGTTCCCAACCTCAGCATCTCCAACCCTTCCCAATTTTTCAACTGGTCGTTCAGAACAGCACAATAAATGTTTAATTGAACATTTCATTACATTTGTTCATACTGAATGCAGCCCAGGCAGAGAATGTGTGCATGAAAAGGAAAGCTAAACAGAAAGAGGGACAGTCAGAGGGAGAGCTGGCCAGAGTATAGTAGTGAGGCAGTCAGGAAAGGGGGACTAAAACAACAGGCCAAGCTTTCTCTGCAGGCCTTATAAGGGTCGGGGAGACTTCCTTCACCAGGGGCACACACACACAACTCCCCAGCTGCTATGTCATCCTACATTTCTCTGGCTACTACTGCGTTCTCCTGTCACTGGCCTTCATCACCTCAGCCCCTCCCCACAGATCCCTCTCTCCCCCAGTCAACTCACAGAGCAACAGTTAAAGAGGAATTTGACGATGAAATTTCCATTCCCCACTCATTCCGGAATTTCATAGGGCTCTGATGAGCTTGTGATTTGTGCCAAGGTGTATGAACCTCTGCGCATAAATGAAATCATGCTGCACTTGCTAGAAAGACAGTGAGAGAGAAAAGTGCTGAATGCTTATATCTGGTGGTTGAGAACTGAGGGGGTATTGTGATGAAAGCAGGCCCTTTCCTGGAGTCCTAACCCTCCACTTCCACAACAACATACACACAGGAGACTGTGTTCCAGAGAAAACAGCCTCAATGAGGCCCACAGAGACCCTGCCTCCCCAGACACACACCATACGGAAATATGGGTGGATGACGTTGTATAGATGGGCTAAATCTGTTCTTACAGAGGCCCTCTCCAACAGACAATGGCTCTCAAGCAGAGTTCTTTCTACAGCTGCATGATATAGGCCCCAAAAAATCTAATTGCCATTATTATTTTACCCTTTTTTCTCCCCAATTTCATGGTATCCAATTGTTTAGTAGTTACCATCTTGTCTCATCGCTACAACTCCCATACGGGCTCGGGAGAGACGAAGGTTGAAAGTCATGTGTCCTCCGATACACAACCCAACCAAGCCGCACTGCTTCTTAACACAGCGCCATCCAACCCGGAAGCCAGCTGCACCAATGTGTCGGAGGAAACACCGTGCACCTGGCAACCTTGGTTAGCGCACAATGCGCCCGGCACGCCACAGGAGTCGTGGTGCGCGATGAGATAAGGATTTCCCTACCGGCCAAACCCTCCCGAACCCGGACGACGCTAGGCCAATTGTGCATCGCCCCACGGACCGGTTACGACAGAGCCTGGGCGCGAACCCAGAGTCTCTGGTGGCGCAGCTGGCGCTGCAGTACATAATTGCAATTATTTTAACCAGATATTGCAATTTGACACACGATCAAAACACAAGTTAGTATAAATGTATGTACATATTATGTGTGAGTGAGTGTTTGTGTGTTGGAGTATCAGTGTGTCTGTGTGTGTAGAGCCCTGTGAGTGGGCATAGAGACAAAAATAAAACGGTCAATGAGGATACAAGGTCAGCTCAGATAGTCTGTGTAAGCTATTTTTTTTTAGCTATTTATCAATCGTATTGCTTGGGGATAGAAGCTGTTAAAGAGCCTGTTGGTGCCAGACTTGACGCACTGGTACCGCTTGCCGTGCAGAAGCAGAGAGAATAATCTATGGCTTGGGGGGTTTGAGTCTAACGAATTTCTGGGCCTTCCTACCACACCTCCTGATATAGATGTCCTGGATGGCAGGAAGTTCGTTTGATTACCCTTGAAAATAAAAATGTACAGGCACCTAGACCATTTGTTTGGTTAACCTGGACATTTTACTTCATATTATGAGGAATGTCTTACCTTGCTTTAAAGTAGCGTATAACCAAAATCCCACCATAGAAACACGGAGGCAATTATTTGAGGCTTCCTCATATGCGTTCTCCTGTTCAATTGGTTCTTTCCACTTATTTTATTGTCTTGTAGCCAAAGGCAGCATTCCTAGTCATATTAGCAACCCACGATAAATTGTTGCATCTTCAGATCTCTCCTCTCAATTTCTAACAGATATTTCCATCTCTGTCCATGAAGCTGCGGTGCACATTTTAGAAGCGTTTCCCCACCAAGTGCATTTCGGAACATTCACACATAGACCTACCGCCATGTGTACATTTCGGAACATTCACACATAGACCTACCGCCATGTGTACATTTATGTGCCTAGTATGAAGAAATACTAGTTCATCAAAGTGGTGTACGTCCACGACTTAGATACCCATCGTGGGGACTAAGTGAGTATACGCAATACACACTAAACAATGTGGGTGGGGCCTCCTGAGTGGCGCAGCAATCTAAGGCACTGCACCGCAGTCACTACAGCCGGCCATGACCGAGAGACACAAGAGGTGGCGCACAATTGGTCCAGCATCGTCCGGGTTAGGGGAGGGTCTGTCCAGCCCAGGATGTCCTTGTCTCATTGCGCAATAGCGACTCCTGTGACAGAGGAATGTATTTCTGATTGCGTGCAGGGCCTTAAATTTGGCAGAAGCAATCAGGCCTGAGTAGTGTAGAGCATGAATATTGTGGGCATGGGTAGGGCTCAAGCTTAAAATGAATGCCTGTGCAGGGCTCTTACCCAGGCCAATGAGTCAGTCAGTGGAGACAGGACAGGGGGGTGTCGCCGATTTTTTCCAGCCGGTTGCCCAGGGGGCTTCAGAAGGGCTTTCTCCTGCAGTCCTGCCCTGCAGTCCTGCCCTGCCCCCCCCGGGTGGGGTTACCTCAGACAGTTCCACCTGCCGACAGGGCTCAGACCGGCAGACGGAAGAACACCGTCTACACTCCGTCTCTACGCTGAGCTCACAGTGAGATCATACGACAAACATCAATGGCCTGATATGGATCTACTCAATCCTCTTTCACACTCGTCTATTTGAATACTGTAAAAAAAAAAAAAAAAAGTAACAAGTAATCTACAGAAATGAGAGCCAAGCTACCAATTAAAGAGGCATGACTGTGATTTGAGAAACCTCATACTGGTTTAGTGTGACTGAAGCCTACAGTAAGATTAGTTGCAGCTGGCTCCAGTGGGCGCTGGGTAGGCCCAGAGGGTAGAGCTAGCTCCAGTGGGAGCTGGGAAGGCCCAGAGGGTAGAGCGAGCTCCAGTGGGAGCTGGGAAGGCCCAGAGGGTACAGCTGGCCCCAGTGGGAGCTGGGAAGGCCCAGAGGGTACAGCTGGCTCCAGTGGAAGCTGGGAAGGCCCAGAGGGTAGAGCTGGCTCCAGTGGGAGCTGGGAAGGCCCAGAGGGTACAGCTAGCTCCAGTGGGCGCTGGGAAGGCCCAGAGGGTACAGCTGGCTCCAGTGGGAGCTGGGAAGGCCCAGAGGGTAGAGCTGGCTCCAGTGGGAGCTGGGAAGGCCCAGAGGGTAGAGCTAGCTCAAGTGGGGCTGGGAAGGCCCAGAGGGTAGAGCTCAGAGGGTAGTGGGAGCTGGGAAGGCCCAGAGGGTACAGCTGGCTCCAGTGGGAGCTGGGAAGGCCCAGAGGGTAGAGCTAGCTCCAGTGGGCGCTGGGAAGGCCCAGAGGGTACAGCTGGCTCCAGTGGGAGCTGGGAAGGCCCAGAGGGTAGAGCTAGCTCAAGTGGGGCTGGGAAGGCCCAGAGGGTAGAACTAGCTCCAGTGGGTGCTGGGAAGGCCCAGAGGGTAGAGCTAGCTCCAGTGGGAGCTGGGAAGGCCCAGAGGGTACAGCTGGCTCCAGTGGGAGCTGGGAAGCTGGGAAGGCCCAGCTCCAGTGGGCGCTAAGGCCCAGAGTGGGAACTGGGAAGGCCCAGAGGGTACAGCTGGCTCCAGTGGGCGCTGGGAAGGCCCAGAGGTCCAGTGGGAGCTGGGAAGGCCCAGAGGGTACAGCTGGCTCCAGTGGGAGCTGGGAAGGCCCAGAGGGTAGAGCTGCTGGCTCAGTGGGAGCTGGGAAGGCCCAGAGGGTACAGCTGGCTCCAGTGGGAGCTGGGAAGGCCCAGAGGGTACAGCTGGCTCCAGTGGGAGCTGGGAAGGCCCAGAGGGTACAGCTGGCTCCAGAGGGTGCTCCAGTGGGAGCTGGGAAGGCCCAGAGGGTACAGCTGGCTCCAGTGGGAGCTGGGAAGGCCCAGAGGGTACTGGCTCCAGTGGGAGCTGGGAAGGCCCAGAGGGTACAGCTGGCTCCAGGCTGGGAAGGCCCAGAGGGTACAGCTGGGAGGGTACAGCTGGCTCCAGTGGGCCCAGAAGGCCCAGAGGGTACAGCTGGCTCCAGTGGGAGCTGGGAAGGCCCAGAGGGTACAGCTGGCTCCAGTGGGAGCTGGGAAGGCCCAGAGGGTACAGCTGGCTCCAGTGGGAGCTGGGAAGGCCCAGAGGGTACAGCTGGCTCCAGTGGGAGCTGGGAAGGCCCAGAAGCTGGCTCCAGTGGGAGCTGGGAAGGCCCAGAGGGTACAGCTGGCTACAGCTGGCTCCAGTGGGAGCTGGGAAGGCCCAGATGGTACAGCTGGCTCCAGTGGGAGCTGGGAAGGCCCAGAGGGTACAGCTGGCTCCAGTGGGAGCTGGGAAGGCCCAGAGGGTACAGCTGGCTCCAGTGGGAGCTGGGAAGGCCCAGAGGGTACAGCTGGCTCCAGTGGGAGCTGGGAAGGCCCAGAGGGTACAGCTGGCTCCAGTGGGAGCTGGGAAGGCCCAGAGGGTACAGCTGGCTCCAGTGGGAGCTGGGAAGGCCCAGAGGGTACAGCTGGCTCCAGTGGGAGCTGGGAAGGCCCAGAGGGTACAGCTGGCTCCAGTGGGAGCTGGGAAGGCCCAGAGGGTACAGCTGGCTCCAGTGGGAGCTGGGAAGGCCCAGAGGGTACAGCTGGCTCTACAGTTCACACACTAGTCCAGGGCCAGCCCCTCCAACACAGACATAACGTTTTGTTAGTGACCATCCCAGACTACTGTCTGCTCTGCCCAGTCAGGTGCTGGGCTATATGGGTTAACTACATTACCACCCTTCCCCCAGGGAATTAAATATAAACAGCATTCTCTGTGACCGTACACAATCCACCCTCCCTCTTCACCAAACAAGGAGCCTCTAACTCATTACAATGGTATTTCACAGCACTGATATAAGGCCTAATGATGTTCACCCACAGCAGAACTCTACAGAAGTGAAACTATAATTCATGTTAATTCATGTTATTCTTGAATGTGCTTTTATTATAGCTACAGATAGTAGGCCTACAGCCATGGTTGACACTCCTTTACCACCCAGCAGACAGGAAGAACAACAGTCCACACACACACACACACAACATTATGAAGAGTGGGGGGTTGGGCAGAGCCAGGGAGTCATTTTTGTAATGTTCTGGTGTCAGCAATTCTTTATGCTAAGTGGACCAAATACACCGACTGTCTGAACCACCTGCGTTTACACAGGCAGCCCAATTCATATCTTTTGACCAATTTATCAGCTTTTTTTTGCCAATAAAATGGCCTGTGTAGACCCAGCCAATGTTATCTTTAAGAGTTTTGATCTTCAGTGCAGGAATAAAAACTGGGAGATAGGTGTAAGAGACATAAAGAACTACAGTAGAGTAGAGGCCTAAATGGAAGATCAGACTACCCAACCAGACTGCACTTCAAAAAAATACGGCACTCATTAGCATACGTTTGTAATTAGCTGGTCCATCATGAGGAAATGTTGAGGGGAAATGAGTGGCATCTAATCTAATACCACTGGGAGAGGAGTACAGGAAACAGAAGAATGCTTGAGAGGAAGGTGTTATGGCTCTGCCACTGCATTCTTTCTGCAAAAACTGAAGACACACAAACATGTTTCCATCTACGGTAAAGTCACTCCGGTGACTAACTCATGAAGCTGGTTGAGAGAATGCCAAGCGTGTGCAAAGCTGTCATCAAGGCAAAGGGTGACTACTTAGAAGAGACTCAAATATATTTTGATTTGTTTAACACTTTTTTGGGTTACTACATGATTCCATATGTGTTCTTCACTATTTTACAATGTGGAAAATTGTAAAGATAAAGAAAAACTCTTGAATGAGTAGGTGTCCAAACTTGACTGGTACAGTATATCTACAGAAATAAGACAGGTCTTGCTTCTGTTGCCTGTTTGAGCGTTTGTTTGATAGCCTACTGATTCCGTGAGCACCAAGCCTCATGCAACAGCAAAATGTTGGATAAAGCAATTTCACAGACTCTGCTGTTTTTAGTCTTTACTATGCTGTAAAGACTATACTTTTTCTCTCTCATTAGTACAGACAAATGTATTTAGTGCTGTTTACAGTGTACCAAACAGGCAGAAATATATTGTAATCTAACAGCTCCTGTTTGTCACACATATGCATGCAGCTCTCGCTCCTATGCCCCCATTTTTCTTGATCTCCTTATTGTTATTACAATTATGATCATTATTATAATAATAATATTAAGTAATATCGTTATCATTAGTAGGCTTGGTATAGAATCATTGTATAACTACCATCGAGCTGGTGGCCTAAGAGCGCAACCTGTTTAGTCTAAAGCCTATACTTCAATATATAGACTACTGTATCAATCATTCACGCCATCACACAGCATACAGAGACATTGATGCATTGAAATGCAATCAAGCATTCTAGTTTGAAAATGAAATAAAGGGAGCTGTGAATAATTAGCCTAAACAATAAACTACAATTCACAAATGCATGCAACTGTTTTTTATGCTGCTAATAAAGGCCATATATCTCTTGATTGTTAACTACTGTTGCCGGTCAGTGTGAGGGACAGCCAGAGGCAGATGGTCAGGAAGTTATATTTTAATCTAACAACAACTGTTTGGCACACATAATACTCACAAGGCTTGATCCTATACCCTCCCCTTTCTAGATCTCCAGTCATTTCCACGACTAAGTCATATGTTTTCAACGGATCTGACTTCCCCTTTCCGTCCTGCGCAACCAGTAAACATTTGCCCGTTTCTAATGTATTTTTCACGTCACGTGTTACGGTGTTCACAGTTTAAAACCAATTTATTGGTGTGATTATGTTAGGCTATAGGTCAGGCCATATTGGTCAGATGCATGTGATGCTGAAATGTTTCACATAAAGAGAGCAAGGGTTGAGGGAATAGCAAATGTTTTTCATAAACAAATTAAGGATTTCATTAACAGAACTTTTCAGTCAGAAACAAGAAAGAAACTAAATGGCTGAAATTGAGACGTGTGGCATTGTGTTGTGACAAAACTGCACATTTTAGAGTGGCCTTTTGTCCCCAGCCCAAGGTGCATCTGTATAATGATCATGCTGTTGGATCAGCTTCTTGATCAAACACACCTGTCAAGTGGATGGATTATCTTGACAAAGGAGAAATGCTCACGAACAGGGATGCAAACAACTTTTTTTGCATATGGGACATATGCTCATGAAACTAACACTTTACCTGTTGAGTTGATATTTTTGTTCAGTATGTATGTATGCATGCAGGTACAAGTCAAAAGTTATAAAATAACACATGGAATGAAGTGGCCTTGAATTCTAAACAAATCACTGAGTGCACCAGCAAAGCACCCCCACACCATAACACCACCTCCTCCATGCCCCACGGTGGGAACTACACATACAGAGATCGGTTCACCAAAAATCTCCAATTTGGGACTCATCAGATTAAAGGACAGATTACCACTGGTCTAATGTTAATTGCTTGTGTTTCTTGGCCCAAGCAAGTCTCTTATTATTGGTGTCCTTCAGTAGTAGTTTCTTTGCAGCAATTCGACCATGAAAGCCTGATTCACGCAGTCTCATCTGAACAGTTAATTTTGAGATGTGTCTGTTACTTGAACTCAGTGAAGCATTTACTTGGGCTGCCATTTTTGAGGCTGGTAACTCTAATGAACTTATCCTCTGCAGCAGAGTTAACTCTGTGTATTCCATTCCTGTGGCGGTCCTCATGAGAGCCAGTTTCATCATAGCGCTTGATGGTTTTTGCAACTGCACTTGAAGAAACTGTGCAGTAAAACATCTGGCAGTTCTCTGTGTGGGACTGTGTTTTGCTTCACTGCATACATGGCTCCTCCCATGCAGTTTACATTGAGGATACTGTTAACAGTAGAACGTTCTTGTCTCCTAGGTGTGGACACAATCAATGATGCTTTGGCGGCTGCAATGAACAGCACAAGGAAGCAGGATTGGACCACCGTCTCTGTGAATTATCTCTCTGCCTGTCACACACACACACACACATTTGTTTCCTATGTCCAGCCCACAACAATTCCCTGGCTTACACTCCTCCCCTTTTCACATGCTCATTTTTGGAGGGTTTTAGACCGTTCCCCAGAGGCTTGCGTGTTATTCCTTGTAAGGACATTTAGCATTCCACTACACTGCATCTTGCATTTACATTTTTGCACCCACATGGACACAGAAAGGAGCTCACAATCACCTTTACTTTGACTAGCAGTAACTGAGAAAGTGTGGAATAGGGATATTTAGGACATGGTGGGATTCAACAGGGAAGGTGTGGCTGTTTGTACAGTCGGCTATAAAAACCCATGCAATCACAGTTATTGCAGGGGCTGAAAGGCCCAGTATGGAAGTGTCTTCCCCACGGGGAAAAATATACATCACCCTGACCAATAAGGAGGACTTAACAGGCCGTGTACACTCACACAAATACAATCCATGCATCTGTATACCATAGGCTACTTACAACAGTATGAACACAAATAACAAAAACAATAAAAGCTGGTCAAAATATCTCAGCATAATGCTCTGTAACGTCTAAGCAAGGTAGTCAACAATCAAGCCTCCGCATGAGAGTGAGATGAACAGCTTCAGACAGCATTCCCTGGGGGCAACAATTATGTCTCCATAGTTCTATCTGGATGCAGAGATAGGCATGAATATAGAACGCATGTCACCCTCCTCCAGAAACATCTGAGTTCCATCAGTGGGGACCAGCCCTGCCAAGTTTCCCTTTACTGAGTCACCCGAGGATATTTACAGTAGAAGAGGCCAGGATGCATGATGAAGCCTGCTTTCTAATGGACCTCCAAATGCAACCATTAGATGTAGGCTATAGGTTAGCAGTCTATAATAGAGTCAAATGAAAACAGCCACACAAAAATAGCTAAGGCAGGAAGCACCAATTATTTTTGGAGTTGTAGCATCTTTGCTCGGTCTTTGCCCAGTAACCTAATACAAATAGGTAGTCAACAAACAGATTTCAGGGCAGTGGTAATGAGAAAACATATCCAAGACATCTGCCATCCTTTAGCTTCATTTAAAATTCCCATACCAGGCCAAGTCACGTGTACGGAAAGCAGTGGGTTCCAATCTCAGGTCAAGTTCACACAGAGTTGGGGAGTCGGGCTGGCTGGGAGCCCAGCAACAAACAACCCTCACAGTCCTCAACGACAACATCAAAAGAAAGACGATGACTGTGCAATTAATTACCCAGCAATATTTGCCATCAGCTTTTTATGTACTAGTAAACCAAAACAGATCCATGTCCTCTCGTTGTACATGGGATGATGTGGTGGGTCTCTGTACATTTCTGGAAGCTTTCCCGTTTCAGCTGTGTGGAACTAATTATCGGCACACAACTCAAGGCTCATAACATCACAGGGGATTGGCGAAGAACAGACGTAAAAGGATTAATTGCCTAAATCTGAATCCCTCGAATGACTCCAAGCAATTGTGTCATTTGTGTATTTTGCTATGGAATAATGACTGAGCAGTCCAACATTTGGGTGTGACAACCTATTTTGACATCTAAGGGTGAGTCCAATAGATATGTGGCTTCCTGATAGCTGGTCTCAAGTTGCTGTGATGCCTATATAAATGCATGATTCTGAGACTTGATACTGAGACTTGATAGCAGGTGACATAACATCCTTTTACAATGCAATTCAACATCTGAAAGTTGTTTTTGAGACACTGAGCACGATAAAAATGTATTTTAAAAAGTAATGATAAGTTAGACTTACCCCTGATTCAGGTCATTCTCTGTGTTGTCCAACCACAGGCGAACAGCTACTGCGTTGCCTTCCCGGCACTGGGTAAAAATATCATCCATGATGGCTCACTCGGCTTCTTCTGTTAACTTACACTGAGAGGCAGTGATGGGACTGGAGTGTGAGAACTGGAATACACAAGGGAGGCAGCCAAAGGAATTCAGGGGTGGCCTGGAGTGCATTCGTCCCTCAAAGGAGAGGACAGCTACAGTCAGGGACAAGACGGGAGACGTACAGCTACACTACAGCGAACCAGTGGCACATATCTGAAAAGACAAACATGAGAAGGATGATAATCACCGGATATAACTACATGCTTTTAAATACATTCTAAGCATGATAGGGAACACTGTTTCAACTTCCAACCAATGCATAGACTGATCGATGTTGTGATTGACCCAACACCTGGTCGTGACTCAAACCATCTGTTCTGGGACAGATGACAAGCTGTGCTGTAACCCACTACATTTTGAAATCCTGTTTGAACAATTTCCTTAAGGCTTCTCAGGACTAGAAGAATACAAACTGTAAAAGAAAAGAAAGAGTCAATGCATATGCCTTGTGGTATACTGTGGGTTACATAGCTAGGCTACATACAATTTATCATTTTTGTTTTAGTGAAGACTGATTCTAACTTCATAGATGAATATATTGGTAAAGCCAAGGTGACATTAATGCTAAACATATCCTGGATATTAGCTTACATGCATACAGATAAATAAACCATGAGACCCATGGCATGAGCTGTGGCTGTTAGGGAGCATTCCAAATGGCATTTGACTAACGTTAGCTAATACCATAAAGCTAGCCAATTTACCTGAGAGTATGCAATTACTAGTTGGCTATAGCCATATAACTAGCTAGCCTAGTTAGTGATGCGATTTATTTGGGATGAATCCAAATGTTACTGTGTAAGTTACAGTGTTCAAAGAACGTGTATTCTTGTGTGAACCATTGTGGACACTGAAAAATACAGCCACAATCAGGAATTACTAGCTAAAGACAGACCAACATGAACTTGTCATAGCTAGCCACTAAGCTAGCTGGCCTGCTGCTCCTACCTGGCTTTCCAGACAGCTTGCTGGCTAGTAACGTTAGCAGTAGTTTAAACGTTTTGGATACCCGTGTAAGAGAATAGGCTGCTGAAAAAGTGCAATGCTATCCTGTGGCTAGTTACTGTCTGAAGTACCTAACAACTTTGTTTCACAACAAGTTATACATAGTTTCATTATAAAGGCCCCGTAAGGAGGGAGACCGTTGAAGAAGTTTCAATCAGTTTGTTACTAGTTGACGCTTCTTTGGCCAGTCCCTTTTTCCTCCCCTTCTTCTTTGACTTCAGACCAGATGCCTGAAGCTAGCAATCTCGATAGCAAACAAACCCGAGAAATAGGACGATTTAAGTGTGAATACATCAATGTAAAAATACACTTAGTTTTACTTACCCGATGGATTCAAACAGCATAGATAATTCGACTGAAAGATAGTTAGTTATACTGGGATTGAAGCAGACTGTCTACGTCCCCAGTGTCCACACCCTCGTCGTCGTTTTACGTGGGAGAGAAAAACGATTTGGCCTCGTCCACTACCAAATGCCCCATACTAGCGCCCTCTACCGGAAAACATACTATTCTTTCTTGCGTGAAGATACACCTCCGTCCCTCCAGGGCACGTTTTTCCCTCAGGTTTTAATGACAAATTTAATCTAGGGCTAGCTTTTTATATTAATTTCACCGAAAACAACATGACAACAAACATGTCCGTTAAGAAGGTTCTGCTGGGGGGGTCCTCATGTGGGAGAAGACGAGAGTTTGAGGAGAGAACAGTGAAAGTGCCTTCCAGACTTAATGATGGAAAGCTTGTTTTGTCTGTGGCCATGGATCTTGGAAGGTAATTCAAAATATAGGGGAAACTCCAAGATAGTAAGGAGTTTTAAGCTTTGAGAATTATTGCTGAGGTATGTCATAAATAACGTCACTGTAAATGCAATGCCTCATCATTTCCACTCGGGAGCTGTATAAATCAGCTCTTCTCTACAGTGATAGGTAGATGAGTTGAAGAGGCATAGCCTCCAAGCTGCCTGCAGATATAGGTTCACTCAATGAATTTAAAGAGACATAAAATATGAAATTTCATTCTGCTTGTCTCCTTTGTTCCAGCGGTTTAGGGGTGTTCCACTGTGTTACATTAGAATATGTTATGCCTTAAAAATCAAGGCTACACTCAGTCTTAACCCTTGTTGTCTTAAGGGTCATGTTAAACAGCAGAGAAAATCCCCTAAATGATATTTTTTCAACTTGAAATTTGATGACTTTTCCTAGAGCCTAAATGCTGCAATTGTGGTGGTGAACATGCACCTGAATTTCTGAAGTGTCCTGTTAGGCTGAAGGAGACGGAGGTGGAAAGAGTAAGGGCTGTCTCCTATCCGAAGGCAGTGAGAAGAGTGAAGTTGAATAAGTAATGGTATTAGGAGTAGAGACACAAGATGTTCCTTGTCAACAGAGGGATCCTGACATGTCGCATGTTAAGAAGATGGACTTTGTAGTGTTTATTACTTTAGTTAAGCGCGGCTCAGCGTTTTTTGGGACTCAGGGATTTTTAGAGCCATTAACAAGGAATCCTGTTGATTAATGCTCCGTCCTCATAGGGATGTGATTTGAATGTGACTGAAAGAGTGGGATGGTTGTTTGTATTATCTCAGGCCCCTCGCAATGGAATATATTATTTTTGTATTTGTTTCAATACCCCATACAGTGGGTGGCGTAGTCTGCCATACAACTTTAAAGAAGAAGAAGGGGGGGAGATGGTCTACAACAGACCCATGTTTGGAAAGTCTGTTTCATAATACGTTCCTTTTAGATATTTTGTCTTAAATTTCCCCTTCATAATGACCAACGGTCTTGCCCACCAGCGCAATAAGTTTAAATGTAATTGTATTTAACTTTTGGCTTTCCACGGATTGTTTTGTGGAACTCAATACATTTGAAAGCGACGCTAGAGACTCTAAAAGCACCTACCCGTTTTCTCGATTTTCGTCAACAGTCGATTGCGTGCCTTACTGCTCAAATGCTATGTTTGAGTGTCAGTGATCACTTTCAGGCGCTAATGGTGCAACTGGGAACTCGGAAAAGGGATGAGGTGAATTCATGACGGAAAAGTCGGAGCCCGAGTTTCCGACATTGAATATGAAATTGGACGACCATTCAAAAGATTTTTCAGTCAGAGATCGTTTTTTCCCAATTGTTTCATGTAGGGAGGCCTCTCATAACGTCATATCCTGTTTGTGCGCGTGTGGAGGGTTGCTGTTCTGTCTGGTTTGGACAGGGCCTGGCCTGCTGATTTAACCAAAGATATTTTATAAATAAACCAAGATAGACCACATCTTGTCGTTTCCAATGTGAACAAATTAGTCCTAGTGGGCAGAACAAGCAAGTAGGAGGGCAGAGCCAAAGCATGCGCAAGCGATATCTTGGCGCGTTCTCGTAAACATCTGCGTATTTCCGTTAGGGAACGCCTACTCTGTAGTGCGCGTGTGAACTAACAATTCTTCTTTGCACTCCTTCTAAACAGCGCGATTTTAAAAAACATTTGCAAATGTTGAAGTCTACAAAGCTTAGTCCGTTCTGTTCATAACATATTCTAGTTTTGGGAACATAACTATATTGAGATAAAATGTTTAATTGATGCTTTATGTCGGCCAAAATCCATCTCGTTCCATATTCCCCCATTGCCGCCAGTGGGCTTCCTTTCATTACCATATTTGGTAGTGAGTGGAAACTTCAACCGGATGCTTCACATATATACATCCAGTGAAATATCTGTCTCCTTGTTCTATCTGTGATATAACTGAAGCACCAGCAATAACAAGGGACTGAAGGTAAAAGCAAATATTTTTTTATAACGTAAAAGGGAGATCAATAATACTTAAAATGAATAGATATAAACTGTAACTCAATCATAAATATTTGTAATTATTTAAAAGTTGACTAGCCGCAACTAACGTACAATTTCGCGAGTTCACCCGACCCATCCGTTTTACTATCTTGTTAGTAGGTAACTAACCTGCGACAACATGCCGCCCTTGTTGGAAGAAAAACAAGCTCAGCGGACATTCGTTGGTTGTTTTTTGGAGGCAGTGTGATCACTGGTAGAGGTCAATTAATTTTGTAAACATCAGTCATTGGTAGCTAGGTACGCTTGCTAACAGTACTACAGTAGATGGCTAGCTAACCGGCCATTGTTCACAGCAGGTCTGACCGAGACAAACTCAGTTCGAAGAGTGTGTTAACGAACCATTATCCAGGTGTCATTGCTGTTTATTCACCCACACCTCCATGCAGTTGTCTCGTTTTATCTGTCAACAACATTATGACTGGGGCAGGTGTAGATATCGACCTAGCCGATTAAACTGAACTCCACGATTTATGATGAGTTGAGTCGGCTAATATCGACCCAGGGTCACTGCTCGACATAACGTTACTCTGAAAAGGCCCAGCATTTGAGGCTTGTCCGCTTCAGTGGAAGTAGCCCAATTAGCCCAGTTTCATTCAGTAACGTTATTTAGCTAAGTTGTATCACCCAAAACTTAGTATTGTTTTTAAAATTAGAAACCCACCTAGTCGATGCTGTTTGAAGTCTAACGGTTTTTGAATTTGTATCAATTCAAGTGGCTAACTAGTACCGAATTCCATAATCAAAATTAAGCCATTAAATAGCCAACATATTTACACTTGATTAGTTTAATAATATATTTGAAATTGACTGAGTGGAAGGGATCCATTGGATTTTATCTCTGCAAACAATACTGTTCAAACAGACACATCAGTCACTTCTGTGTAATGCCTGGCCCCTCCCACTGTTAGTAGTTTTATTGTGCTAACAGATAAACATTGAACATTTGACGACTCTCCCATCACCCAATAGTATATGGTTAGAATGATGGAGCCGAGCCTGAAGCAGAACATGTTATCCTTTGTATGTTTCTAGGCACTGATAATGCTGGTTCCCCCAAAAACTATCACTTATTTTAAATTAGTCAATTTTGAAAGTTGAGAACTTGATTGCTGACAAGCAAAACATTTTGGGACTATATCAACAATGGACTAATAGGTTTTGGTTGGAGTTTTCATTTAAGAGAACTTTATTTTTTATTTTTTTAAATGTTTTCCTAACCATCTTAAATAAACATGCCCCATTCAAGAAATTTAGAACCAGGAACAGATATAGCCCTTGGTTCTCCCCAGACCTGACTGCCCTTAACCAACACAAAAACATCCCATGGTGTTTTGCATTAGCATCGAACAGCCCCTGTGATATGCAGCTGTTTGGGGAAGCTGGAAACCATTATACACAGGCAGTTAGAAAAGCCAAGGCTAGCTTTTTCAAGCAGAAATTTGCTTCCTGCAACACAAACTCAATGTTCTGGGACACTGTAAAGTCCATGGAGAATAAGAACACCTCCTCCCAGCTGCACACTGCACTGAAGATAGAAAACACTGTCACCACTGATAAATCCACCATAATTGAGAATTTCAATAAGCATTTTTCTGCGGCTGGCCATGCTTTCCACCTGGCTACTCCTACCCCGGTCAACAGCACTGCACCCCCCACAGCAACTCGCCCAAGCTTTCCCCATTTCTCCTTCTCCCAAATCCGTTCAGCTGATGTTCTGAAAGAGCTGCAAAATCTGGACCCTACAAATCAGCCGGGCTAGACAATCTGGACCCTTTCTTTCTAAAATTATCTGCCGGAATTGTTGAAACCCCTATTACTAGCCTGTTCAACCTCTCTTTTGTGTCGTCTGAGATTCCCAAAGATTGGAAAGCAGCTGCGGTCATCCTCCTCTTCAAAGGGGGGGACACTCTTGACCCAAACTGCTACAGACCTATATCTATCCTACCATACCTTTCTAAGGTCTTCGAAAGCCAAGTCAACAAACAGATTACCGACCATTTAGAATCTCACCATACCTTCTCTGCTATGCAATCTGGTTTCAGAGCTGGTCATGGGTGCACCTCAGCCACGCTCAAGGTCCTAAACGATATCTTAACCGCCATCGGTAAGAAACATTACTGTGCAGCCGTATTCATTGATCTGGCCAAGACTTTCGACTCTGTCAATCACCACATCCTCATCGGCAGACTTGACAGCCTTGGTTTCTCAAATGATTGCCTCGCCTGGTTCACCAACTACTTCTCTGATGGAGTTCAGTGTGTCAAATCGGAGGGTCTGCTGTCCGGACCCCTGGCAGTCTCTATGGGGGTGCCACAGGGTTCAATTCTTGGACAGACTCTCTTCTCTGTATACATCAATGAGGTCGCTCTTGCTGCTGGTGAGTCTCTGCTCCACCTCTACGCAGACGACACCGTTCTGTATACTTCTGGCCCTTCTTTGGACACTGTGTTAACAACCCTCCAGGCAAGCTTCAATGCCATACAACTCTCCTTCCGTGGCCTCCAATTGCTCTTAAATACAAGTAAAACTAAATGCATGCTCTTCAACCGATCGCTACCTACACCTACCCGCCTGTCCAACATCACTACTCTGGACGGCTCTGACTTAGAATACGTGGACAACTACAAATACGTAGGTGTCTGGTTAGACTGTAAACTCTCCTTCCAGACCCATATCAAACATCTCCAATCCAAAGTTAAATCTAGAATTGGCTTCCTATTTCGCAACAAAGCATCCTTCACTCATGCTGCCAAATATACCGTTGTAAAACTGACCATCCTACCAATCCTCGACTTTGGCGACGTCATTTACAAAATAGCCTCCAATACCCTACTCAACAAATTGGATGCAGTCTATCACAGTGCAATCCGTTTTGTCAGCAAATCCCCATATACTACCCACCATTGCGACCTGTACGCTCTCGTTGGCTGGCCCTCGCTTCTTACTCGTCGCCAAACCCACTGGCTCCATGTCATCTACAAGACCCTGCTAGGTAAAGTCCCCCCTTATCTCAGCTCGCTGGTCACCATAGCATCTCCCACCTGTAGCACACGCTCCAGCAGGCATATCTCTCTAGTCACCCCCAAAACCAATTATTTCTTTGGCCGCCTCTCCTTCCAGTTCTCTGCTGCCAATGACTGGAACGAACTACAAAAATCTCTGAAACTGGAAACACTTATCTCCCTCACTAGCTTTAAGCACCAACTGTCAGAGCAGCTCACAGATTACTGCACCTGTACATAGCCCACCTATAATTTAGCCCAAACCACTACCTCTTTCCCTACTGTATTTATTTATTTATTTATTTATTTTTGCTCCTTTGCACCCCATTATTTTTATTTCTACTTTGTACATTCTTCCATTGCAAATCTACCATTCCAGTGTTTTACTTGCTATATTGTATTTACTTTGCCACCATGGCCTTTTTTTTTGCCTTTACCTCCCCTATCTCACCTCATTTGCTCACATCGTATATAGACTTGTTTATACTGTTTTATTGACTGTATGTTTGTTTTACTCCATGTGTAACTCTGTGTCGTTGTATGTGTCGAACTGCTTTGCTTTATCTTGGCCAGGTCGCAATTGTAAATGAGAACTTGTTCTCAACTTGCCTACCTGGTTAAATAAAGGTAAAATAAAAAAAGAGATTTGGGACAGTAACCAAAGGTCGCTGGTTTGAATCCCCAAGGTTAAAAATCTGCCGATATTGCCCTTGAGCAAGGCACATAACCCTAATTGTTTCTGTAAGTTGCTCTGGATCAGCTTGTCTGCAAAATGACTAAAATGTATAATGTTATGCTATTTCTGCCATCTTGCCATGATCATGGAGCTGGTAAGCAGAATGTTTAGGATCGCCACAGACGACTGGCCTATTAGTAGATGTAGGGAAAAGCTCATCCTTTGAAGCGGAACAACTTTGCTTGTGATTCCTTGAAATTCACACCGTGACATGATGACCTGCAATTTGAATTGTGCTTTGGTAGATGCTTGGGAGCATCAGCTGTTCCGAACGACTGTGATCACTCTCTCCGTAGCCGATGTAAGACCTTTTAAACAGGTCAACATTCACAAGGCCACAGGGCCAGACTGATTCCTAGGACGTATATTCCGAGCAAATACAGTTTTATTTGACACTGCAGTGTTCAGGCATGTTGCCCATCCCTTGGATAGAGACATATCGCAAGTGCCATACCTGCAGAGAGCATGTCTCATCTCTTTACCTGGCATCACCAGAGTACCAGTACTGTACCCTACCCTATCTGTCATAGAGGTCGACTGACTATGATTTTTCAACGCCGATACCGATTATTGGAGGACCAGAAAAAGCTGAATACCGATTTAATTGGCCGTTTTTGATTATTTTATTAATATTTTTTATTTTACCCCCTTTTCCCCCCAATTTCGTGATATCCAATTGTTAGTAATTACTATATTGTCTCATCGCTACAACTCCCGTACGGGCTCGGGAGAGACTAAGGGCAAAAGCCATGTGTCCTCCGAAACCCAACCAAGCCGCACTGCTTCTTAACAGAGCGCTCATCAAACCCAGAAACCCAGACCTTGGTTAGCGTGCACTGCGCCCGGCCCGCCACAGGAGACGCTGGTGCGCGATGAGACAAGGATATCCCTACCGCCAAGTCCTCCCTAACCCGGACGACACTGGGCCAATTGTGCGTCGCCCCACAGACCTCCCGGTCGCGGCCGGCTGCGACAGAGCCTGGGCGCGAACCCAGAGACTCTGGTGGCACAGCTAGCGCTGCGATGCAGTGCCCTAGACCGCTGCGATGCAGTGCCCTAGACCGCTGCGATGCAGTGCCCTAGACCGCTGCGATGCAGTGCCCTAGACCGCTGCGATGCAGTGCCCTAGACCGCTGCGCCGCAGTGCCCTAGACCGCTGCGATGCAGTGCCCTAGACCGCTGCGCCACCCAGGAGGCCCTTATGATTATTTTATATGTTTTTTATATACAGTTGAAGTCTGAAGTTTACATACACCTTAGCAAAATACATTTAAACTCAGTTTTTCACAATTCCTGTCATTTTAATCCTAATCCTAGTAAAAATTCCTTGTCTTCGGTCAGTTAGGATAACCACTATTTTAAGAATGTTAAATGTCAGAATAATAGTAAAGCGAATGATTTATTTCAGCTATTATTTCTTTCATCACATTCCCAGTCGGTCAGAAGTTTACATACACTCAATTAGTATTTGGTAGCATTGCCTTTAAATTGTTTAACTTGGGTCCAACGTTTCGGGTAGCCTTCCACAAGCTTCCCACAATAAGTTGGGTGAATTTTGGCCCATTCCTCCTGACAGAGCTGGTGTAACTGAGTCAGGTTTGTAGGCCTCCTTGCTCACACACACTTTCAGTTCTGCCCACAAATCTTCTATATGATTGAGGTCAGGGCTTTGTGATGGCCACTCCAATACCTTGACTTTGTTGTCCTTAAGCCATTTTGCCACATCTTTGGAAGTATTCTTGGGGTAATTGTCCATTTGGATGACCCATTTGTTCTTCGGCTTGCAAGCATCCCCCTTTTTCTGCCAAACATAACAATGGTCATTATGTAATTTTGTTTGATCAGACCAGATGACATTTCTCCAAAAAGTACGATCTGTGTCCCAATGTTCAGTTGCAAGCAGTAGTCTGACTTTTTAATGGCGGTTTTGGAGCAGTGGCTTCTTCCTTGCTGAGCGGCCTTTCAAGTTATGTCTGTATAGGACTCGTTTTACTGTGGATATAGATGCTTTTGTACCTGTTTCCTCCAGCATCATCAAAAGGTCTTTTACTGTTGCTCTGAGATTTTTCGCACCAAAGTAGGTTCATCTCTAGGAGACTGAACGCGTCTCCTTCCTGAGCGGTATGATGGCTGCATGGTCCCATGGTGTTTATACCTGCGTACTACTGTTTGTACAGATGAACGTGGTACCTTCAGGCATTTGAAAATTGCTCCCAAGGATGAACCAGACTTGTGGATGTCTACTTTTTATTTTCTGATGTCTTGGTTGATTTCTTTTTGATTTTCCCATGATGTCAAGCAAAGAGGCACTGGGTTTGAAGGGCCTTGAAATGCATCCACAGGTACACCTCCAATTGACTGAAATTATGTATTATCAGAAGCTTCTAAAGCCATGACACAATTTTCTGGAATTTTCCAAGCTGTTTAAAGGCAAAGTCAACTTGGTGCATGTAAACTTCTGACCCACTGGAATTGTGATACAGTGAAATAATCTGTCTGTAAACAATTGTTGGAAAAATTACTTGTGTCATGCACAAAGTAATGTCCGAACCGACTTGCCAAAACTATAGTTTAACAAGAATTGTGTGGAGTGTTTGGAAAAATGAGTTTTAATGACTCCAACCTAAGTGTATTTAATCTTCCAACTTCAACTGTACCCTGACTCTGCGTGCAATGAACGCAAGAGAAGAGGCACAATTTCCCTTGGTAATATTGCCTGCTAATAGGACATTTCTTTTAACTAAGTATGCAGGTTTAAAAATATATACTTCTGTGTATTGATTTTCAGAAAGCCATTGATGTTTATGGTTAGGTACTTTTTTTCGCGAATGCGCTTTTGTTTAATCAAATCAAAGTTTTTTTTAATTTTTTTTTATCACGTGCCTCGAATATAACAGCTGTAGACCTTACAGTGAAATGCTTACTTACAGGCTCTAACCAACAGTGCAAAAAATGTATTAGGCTAACAATAGGTTAGTAAGAAATAAAAACAACAGTGAAAAATAACAGTAGCTAAGCTAGTAGCGAGGCTATTACAGTAGAGAGGCTACATACAGGCACCGGTTAGTCGGGCTGATTGAGGTAGTATTTACATATAGATATGTTTAAAGTGACAATGCATGTATGATGAACAGATTGTAGCAGCAGCATGAAAGAGGGGTTGGGGTGGGTGGGGGGGACAACACAAATAGTCCGGGTAGCCATTTGATTATCTGTTCAGGAGTCTTATGCCTTGGGGGTAATAACTGTTGAGAAGCCTTTATGCGGAAGTAGAGAGAACGGTCTATGACTGGGGTGGCTGGGGGTCTGACAATTTTTAGGGGCTTCCTCTGACACTGCCTGGTGTCGAGGTCCTGGAAGGCAGGCTGCTTTGCCCCAGTGATGTACTGGGCCATACGCACTACCCTCTGTAGTAGCTTGCGGTCGGATGCCGAGCAATTGCCGTACCAGTCAGGATGCTGTCGGTGGTGCAGCTGTAGAACCTTTTGAGGATCTGAATACCCATGCCAAATCTTTTTAGTTTCCTGAGGGGGAATAGGCTTTGTTGTGCCCTCTTGACTACTGTCTTTGTGTACTTGGACCATTCTAGTTTATTGGCGATGTGGACACCAAGGAACTTGAAGCTCTCAACTTGCTCCACTACATCCCTGTCAATGAGAATGGGGGTGTGCTCGGTCCTCCTTTTCCTGTAGTCCACAATCATCTACTTAGTCTTGGTTACATTGAGGGATAGGTTGTTATTCTGGCACCACCTTGCCAGGTCTCTTACCACCTCCTATGGGCTGTCTCGTCGTTGTCTGTGATCAGGCCTACCACTGTTGTGTCGTCTGAAAACTTAATGATGGTGTTGGAGTCGTGCCTGGCCATGCAGTCGTGGGTGAACAGGGAGTACAGGAGGGGACTGAGCATGCACTCCTGGGGAACTCCAGTGTTGAGGATCAGTGTGGCAGATGTGTTGCTACCTACTCTCACCACCTGGGGGTGGCCTGTCAGGAAGTCCAGGAACCAGTTGCAGAGGGAGGTGTTTAGTTCCAGAATCCTTGGTACCGTCAAAGCTCATCACTAAGCTATGGTGTTGAACGCTGAGCTGTAGTCAATGAATAGCATTCTCACATAGGTGTTCCTTTTGTCCAGGTGCGAAAGGCCAGTGTGGAGTGCAATAAAGATTGCATCATCTGTGGATCTGTTTAGGCGGTATGCAAATTGGAGTGGGTGTAGTGTTTCTGGGATAATGGTGTTGATGTGAGCCATTACCAGCCTTTCAAAACACTTCATGGCTACGGACGTGAGTGTTGCGCTCTCCGTCGGCTAAGGAGAGCGTGATCACACAGTTGTCCGGAACAGCTGATGCTCTCATGCATTCCTCAGTGTTGCTTGCCTTGAAGCGAGCATAGAAGTGATTTTTAGCTCGTCTGGTAGGCTCGTGTCACTGGGTAGCTCGCGGCTGTGCTTCCCTTTGTAGTCTAATAGTTTGCACACCCTGCCACATAAGACTAGCATCGGAGCCAATCTTAGCCCCGTATTGTTTGCTTTGCCTGTTTGATGGTTTGTCGCAGGGCATAGCAGGATTTCTTATAAGCTTCCGGGTTAGAGTCCCGCACCTTGAAAGCGGCAGCTCTACCCTTTAGCTCAGTTCCAATGTTGCCTGTAATCCATGGCTTCTGGTTGGGGTATGTACTAGTGGTCGACCGATTAATCAGAATGGCTGATTGATTAGGGCCGATTAATTGGGGTCGATTTCAAGTTTTCATGACAATCGGAAATCGGTATTTTTGGGCGCCGATTTTAAAATCATTTTTTATATTTTTTATATACCTTTTATTTAACTAGGCAAGTCAGTTAAGAACACATTCTTATTTTCAATGACTGTCTAGGAACGGTGGGTTAACTGCCTTGTTCAGGGTTAGAATGACAGATTTTCACCTTGGTCCCCTGAGCTGACAATCTTGCAACCGTACCTGGATAAGTTAAACTGGGTACGGAAAATAGGAAAGTCACTGTTAGACATCTGACCATGCCTCTAATTTAAAGTTTACATTACATACATCTTGAAGAGGTGACATTTATGTAATCGTCATGCGGACAATCATTTTCCATTGTCATAAACCTACAATGAGTATTCGGGTATTTTCAAAAATGTTGTTTATTATGAAAATGTATCCTCTTTCAATTGTGGTTAATATCTTGGTATCTTTGATCTTTCTGTCCCCTAGGCACTGTGAGACATTTTCGTCAGAGACGCATCTGACTCCCTTCCCCAGCAGTCACAGCTCCCCTTCCCTGTATTTCCCCTGTGACCCCCACCCTGAGCCCCAGCAGTCCTCCGCCCCAGCATGAATGACATCAGTGTGGTCAGAGAGGGCTGGCTCCATAAGAGGGGTGAGCTGAGATGAGCTTCACTCATCGCGGTCTCACAGTGTCTCTGTTTCTAGGACACTGTGAGTCCACTCAGAATTAGTTTAACCCTAATATGTATGGCTCATGTGCCTCTCTCTCTCACTCTGCCCCTCTCTCTCTCCCCCCCTCTCAACATGCCCTTCTTCCTGCAGGAGAGTACATTAAGACGTGGAGGCCGCGGTACTTCATCCTGAAGAGTGATGGCTCCTTCATCGGCTACAAGGAGAAACCAGAGATGTCGTCCGACCACAGCCTCCCACCCCTCAACAACTTCTCTGTGGCAGGTTGGTCATTTCTGGGCCAACTTCTAGAGCCTGGTGGTACTTGGATGATGATGATGATGATGATGAGTTTCCTAGTCATGTTCACACAGATTGGCTCTCCTTTGATTCCTTGTGTCCGTCAGCAGGAAGAACAGTTTCCTCTCCTTGAATCCTCTCCTCACTTCATGAGCTACTGTTTTAAGGAGGTGTAGAGAGAATGGGAGGAGAGGAATCGGGGGAAGACTGTTGAGATTCACCCAGTGTCTACAGTAGCACACTCAAACCTCTCTCTTACTCCCTGTCTGCAGAGTGCCAGCTGATGAAGACAGAACGGCCCAGGCCCAACACGTTTGTCATCCGCTGCCTACAGTGGACCACAGTCATAGAGCGCACCTTCCACGTGGAGAGTAACGAGGAAAGGTGAGAACGGAAAGTTCCAGAGGCAGGGACAATGTGGAAGAGTTGACTGGGTATTTGTTTATCTGTAAACTGGGCAATGCCCTCCTTCTACAAGTTGTTATTTTTACTTCACCAACTTTCAGGATTAGAGGTCTGCAATTGACCCCATTAGTGACTTCACTAGTTAATCACCCTCATACCCACCGTATCCACACACACACTCAGTCAGTGTAGATTCATGTCTTTTGGGCTTGAAGTGGTCTACATTGAACTCCCTCTCCCCTTCCAGGGAGGAATGGATGCGGGCGATCCAAGCGGTGGCCAACGGCCTGAAGACGCGAGTGGAAGAGGCTCCCATGGACATAACGTTTGGCTCCACCAGCGACTGCAGCGGCATGGAGGAGATGGAGGTGGCCATGTCCAAGTCCCGCAACAAAGTGGTCAGTGTTCTCCTGTCCCCCTACCAACCTAGCAGACCTGTCGGTGTTCTCCTGTCCCCCTACCAACCTGGCAGACCTGTCGGTGTTCTCCTGTTCCCCTACCAACCTGGCAGACCTGTCGGTGTTCTCCTGTCCCCCTACCAACCTGGCAGACCTGTCGGTGTTCTCCTGTCCCCCTACCAACCTGGCAGACCTGTCGGTGTTCTCCTGTCCCCCTACCAACCTGGCAGACCTGTCTGTGTTCTCCTGTCCCCCTACCAACCTGGCAGACCTGTCTGTGTTCTCCTGTCCCCCTACCAACCTGGCAGACCTGTCAGTGTCCCCCTACCAACCTGGCAGACCTGTCTGTGTTCTCCTGTCCCCCTACCAACCTAGCAGACCTGTCGGTGTTCTCCTGTCCCCCTACCAACCTAGCAGACCTGTCTGTGTTCTCCTGTCCCCCTACCAACCTGGCAGACCTGTCTGTGTTCTCCTGTCCCCCTACCAACCTGGCAGACCTGTCAGTGTCCCCTACCAACCTGGCAGACCTGTCTGTGTTCTCCTGTCCCCCTACCAACCTAGCAGACCTGTCGGTGTTCTCCTGTCCCCCTACCAACCTGGCAGACCTGTCGGTGTTCTCCTGTCCCCCTACCAACCTGGCAGACCTGTCGGTGTTCTCCTGTCCCCCTACCAACCTGGCAGACGTGTCAGTGTCCCCCTACCAACCTGGCAGACGTGTCAGTGTCCCCCTACCAACCTGGCAGACGTGTCAGTGTCCCCCTAGCAGACGTGTCAGTGTCCTCCTGTCCCTCTACCAACCTTGCAGACCTCTCAGTGCTCTTTGTGTTTGTCCAACAGCCCTCCTCTAGATGTGGCTGCTTTTGTCCATTGGAACCTCTGCATCCTAGTTCAAAGTATCTACTACTCCTTAGTAACAGTACCTCATCACAGCGGGTTTACCATCTCCCTATGTGACCTGGGCCATAGTGTGTGTTGGTGCGTTTTCTGCTCCATTCTCTGCCCGTTCTTCATCTAAAACCGTTGTGCAGGTCTATGTAAACTCTTTATTACTCATAAGCTGTAATTGTCATGGTCAAATAAATCCTGTTATCCAAACTGTCTTGAAGAAGACTGAGATTTGAACCCTTAAGGTGTTTGTGTCCCCCACACCCCCCACAGACCATGAGTGACTTTGACTACCTGAAGCTGCTGGGGAAGGGGACGTTTGGGAAGGTGATCCTGGTGAAGGAGAAGGCCACAGGGATGTACTACGCCATGAAGATCCTGAGGAAAGAAGTCATAATCGCTAAGGTAACCATTTGGCATCAAAGAGACTGGCAGTTGCTCAGACAGATGCGTCCAAAGTGGTTCCTTATATAGGGCATTACCAGGACCCATAGGGCGCTGGTCAAAAGTAGTATTGCACTACATAGGGAAAAGACTACTGGGCCCAGATTCACAAAACCTTAAGAAATGACTTTTTTCTCCTTAACTACAGACTTAAGAAGAAAGTTAAGCAAAGTTTCTATTCCTCAAAGATTATTGGAAATTTGCTTTAGCTGTTTCTAATGTTTCTCCTTAAGCAAAAAGTTAAAAAGAAATAATGTCCTTGGAAATTAATTCCAAGATGGTTAACCGTTATGGCCGTGTCCAAGGCAGTGAGAGAATAAGCTCATGAAAGCAATTGAACATGTTTAATTTACTCACAAACTTAATCTGAAAGTTTCAGTATTGATTATTTTAAACCCAAGAACGTGTTTTAGAACAGTGATCTCAGTACGAATTATGCTAACATGATTGCCATTGCTAGCTAGATAGCTAGTTAAACTGGTTGCCTAGCAACAAACATTGTCATTAATATTTTTTTTATTTCTTAAGAAGCTTCTTAAGATTTTGCGTTAGAGGTGTTTTGTGAATCTGAGCCGTGCACCATTTCCCTGGAAGTCTTGATTTTGATGACATTTTCCTTTTTCATTTCAGTCATTTAGCAGACGCTCTTATCCGGAGTGATTTACAGTAGTGAGTGCATACATTTTCATATTTGTTCGTACTGGTCCCCTGTGGGAATCGAACCCACATCCCTTGCATTACCAAGTGAGCCACAGCACTAATTATGCACAGTTACTTCAAGGTTCTATTTTGGGTTCTTGAGTAGCCCAGAAGTCCATATCCAGTTATCCAGTTGTCCACTGCTGAGTGTATCTGTCCATCATGGTGTGTTTTTGTGTGATGTGTTCCATAAGGATGAGGTAGCACACACGGTAACAGAAAGCAGAGTCCTTCAGAATACGAGGCATCCCTTCTTAACGGTGAGTTCCTAACTGACAACATCTGACCCTACTGAACACTGATTACATTTCACCAAGTAGACATCTGATTTAAAAGTGGTCACTAATTCTGACTGTCTTGTCTCCTCCCCCACACACATACAGACACTGAAATACGCGTTCCAAACACATGACCGGCTATGCTTTGTGATGGAATATGCAAACGGAGGAGAGCTGTTCTTTCACTTGTCACGGGACCGCGTGTTCACAGAAGACCGGGCACGGTTCTACGGTGCGGAGATTGTGTCTGCGCTGGAGTACCTCCACTCACGGGACGTTGTCTACAGAGACCTGAAGGTAATGACCGCTTCCCTGACTGGATGTCTGGCTGATGTTTCCCTGACTCGCCCATACCTTTACACGCACCGCCTCATATTGAAAGTATATTCTCAAGACTAACATTTTGCACAATAGGAAATATGGGCTGATTTTAAGATTAAGCCCAGTCTTAGATTTAAAGTGCTTCTGAATTGGTCTAGGCTCAATCCTACCATAGACTGCACTAGAAGAGCCCCAGTCTCTTGGTGAAAAGCCTGTACGTCTGTGGCACTTATTACAGTCAGCTGTCATGTTAGCAGTGGTATTTTCTGCTGCTGACTCTCTCCTGTGGTCACTCACTCACTCTTGTTCTCATCTCTTTCTCTTCTAGCTGGAGAACTTAATGCTGGATAAAGATGGACACATAAAGATCACAGATTTTGGACTGTGTAAAGAGGGAATCACAGATGGGGCTACCATGAAGACCTTTTGTGGGACTCCAGAATACCTTGCACCTGAGGTAACTACAGCACAGTGAACAAAATCATACATTCTAATTGTGCTTTGAACAGTACATTGCAGTGTGTCCAGTTAACAATTTCAGATGCGTTCCTTGCTGCTTTCTTGTCTTGGACTGGTTTACAGTCAATAATTGTCTATCCAGCAAAGAATGCTTAGCATACAAGATATATATATATATATATATCTTGTATGCTAAGCATTCTGGACAGTCAATAATTGTCTATCCAGCAAAGAATGCTTAGCATACAAGATATATATATATATCTTGTATGCTAAGCATTCTTTGCTGGATAGACAATTATTGACTGTAAACCAGTCCAAGACAAGATATATATGTATATATATATATAGTACCAGTCAAAAGTTTGGATACCCAATCATTCAAGGGTTTTTCTTTATTTTAGCTATTTTCTACATTGTGGAATAATAATGAAAACATCAACACAATTAAATAAAACACATGGAATCATGTAGTAACCAAAAAAGTGTTAAACAGATCAAAATATTTAATTCTTCAAAGCACGCACACACGAAAGTATGTGGAAACCCTTTCAAAATTTGTGGATTTTGCTATTCCAGCCACACCCGTTGCTGACAGGTGTATAAAATCGAGCACACAGCTATGAAATCTCCATAGACAAACATTGGAAGTAGAATGGCCTTACTGAAGAGCTCAATGACTTTTAACGTAGCATCGTCAGAGGATGCCACCTTTCCAACAAGTCAGTTTGTCAAATTTATTTCTGCCCTGCTAGAGCTGCTCCGGTCAACTGTAAGTGCTGTTATTGTGAAGTGGAAATATCTCGGAGCAATAACGGCTCAGCCGCGAAGTGGTAGGCCACAAGTTCACAGAACGGGACCACCAAGTACTGAAGCGTGTAGCGCCTAAAAAATAGTATGTCCTCGGTTGCAACACACCCCACTGAGTTTCAAACTGCCTCTGGAAGAAATGCCAGCACAATAACTGTTCAATGGGTTTCCATGTCCAAGTAGCCGCACACGCAAGCCTAAGATCACCATGCATAATACCAAGTGTCAGCTGGAGTGGTGTAAAGCTCGCTGCCATTGGACTCCTGGAGCAGTGGAAACATGTTCTCTGGCATTCAGTCGGATGAATCTGGGTTTGGCGGATGCCAGGAGAACGCTACCTGCCTGAATGTATAGTGTCAACTGTAAAGTTTGGAGGAGGAATAAAGGTATGGGGCTGTTTTTCATGCTTTTGGTCATGTCGTGTAGGTAATCGTTTACATTGCAACTGAGGTAGAAAGAGACACCGTGCCTTGGCTTCCACATAATTGTATTTGCTATTTCTCTTTTTGTTCTCTCCCTCTCTTTCTCGCTCTCTCCCCCCCTCTTTCTCTCGCTCTTTCTCCCTCTCCTGCAGGTATTAGAGGACAATGACTACGGCCGAGCGGTGGACTGGTGGGGTCTAGGTGTGGTCATGTACGAGATGATGTGCGGTCGACTGCCCTTCTACAACCAGGACCATGAGCGGTTGTTTGAGCTGATTCTCATGGAGGAGATCCGCTTCCCCAAGAACCTGGCCCCCGAAGCCAAGGCACTGCTTGCTGGCCTGCTTAAAAAGGACCCCAAGCAGAGGTAGGTGTTGGTGTCTTTAAAAAAAAAATATATATATATATATATATATATATATATATAAAGCCGAGCAAAAATGTGAATGCAACATGTTACAGTTCATATAAAGAAATCAGTCAATTTAAATGAATTCGATAAGCTTTATCTGTGACTTTCACATGACTGGAATACAGATGTAGATCTGTCGGTCACAAATACCTTTAAAAAAAATGATGTAGGGTTGTGGATCAGAAAACCAGTCAGTATCTGGTGTGACCACCATTTGCCTCATGCAGCGCAACACATCTCCTTCACATAGAGTTGATCAGACTGTTGATTGTGGCCTGTGGAATGTCATCCCACTCCTCTTGAATGGCTATGCGAAGTTGCTGGATATTGGCGGGAACTGGAACACACTGTCGTACATGTCGACCCAGATCATCCCAAACATTCTCAATGGGTGACAAGTCGGGTGAGTATGCAGGCCATGGAAGAACTGGGACATTTGACACAATTCCTGGAAGCTGACAGGTCCTTGTTACATGGGGTTGTGCATTATCATGCTGAAACATGAGGTGATGGCGGCAGATGAATGACACAACAATGGGCCTCAAGATCTCGTCACGGCATATCTGCATTCAAATTGCAATCGATAAAATGCAATTGTGTTCGTTGTCCGTAGCTTATACCTGCCCTTACATAACCCCACTGCCACCATAGGGCACACTGTTCACAACATTGACATCAGCAAACCACTCGCCCTCACAAAACCGAGATTCAACAATGAAGAGTACACTTCTCCAGTGTGCCAGTGGCCATCGAAGGTGAGCATTTGCCAACTGAAGTTGGTTACGACGCCAAACTGAAGTCAAGACCCTGGTAAGGACGACAACCGTGCAGATGAGCTTCCCTGAGACGATTTCTGACAGTTTGTGCAGAAATCCATCGGTTGTGCAAACCCACGGTTTCATCAGCTGTCTGGGTGGCTGGTCTCAGATGATGCCGCAGGTGGAGATTCTGGAGTGGCATGGTTAGACGTGGTCTGCGGTTGTGAGGCTGGTTGGGCGTACTGCCAAATTCTGTGAAATGACGTTGGAGGCGGCTTATGGTAGAGAAATTCATCTTCAATTCTCTGACCGCGGTCATGCAGTCAGCGTGCCAGTTGCACGCTCCTTCAAAACTTGATACATCTGTGCATTGTGCTGCGTAACAAAACTGTACTTTTTAGAGTGGCCTTTTATTGTTCCCAGCACAAGGTGCACCTGTGCAATGATCATGCTGTTTAATCAGCTTATTGACATGCCACAACTGTCAGGTGGATGAATTTTCTTGGCAAAGGAGGAAATCTCACTAACAGGGACGTAAACAAATTTGAGCACAAAGTTTGAGAGAAATACATTTTTGTGCATTTCTGAGATTTTTTTTCAGTATACATTGAGTGAAGAATATAATGGTGATGCTGATCATTCTGTAGGCTTGGAGGTGGACAAGAAGATGCCAAAGACGTAATGACACAGAAGTTCTTCACCAGCATCAACTGGCAGGATGTGGTAGAGAGGAAGCTCTTGCCTCCCTTCAAGCCCCAGGTGACGTCAGAGACGGACACCCGCTACTTTGACGACGAGTTCACAGCACAAACCATCACCGTAACGCCCCCGGACAAGTGTAAGATGAGGAGTGTTTGTATGTCTCATTGTTAAAAATGTCTTCAAATCTGGATGGTGATTTATTTATTGTAAAACAGGTTTTGGAAAAAAAAGTAGTTTGTAGTAAATCTCCTGTTTTTTCTCTCTCTCTCTCTCTCGTGTTATCTCCAGACGACAGCCTGGACTCAGAAGACCAGAACCAGCGCACACACTTCCCTCAGTTCTCTTACTCTGCCAGCATACGGGAGTGACCTCTCTCACATGCGTGCACACACTCACATGAGCAAGCAGGCTAACACACGTTCACACACACTCGCACTGCTGGGGAATTGGGATGACACAAACTGACACTCTCTCAAACAAACAAACACACTTGCACAACACACACACTCTGACACCGAGAAGCGGTGGAAACATGGATCCAAGAGCATGATGACTGACCTCAGCAGGCCTGTGTGGATAGACTGGCGGCCTTGTCTCTCATTCTGACGGGACCAGGTGGAACCGGACAGGGCTGCCCTTGGCCATGCCTGCAGGACCCTGCCTGTCTACCCACCACACTACCACTACACTGGGCACATCAAAGCATCAACAGCACTTCACCATCCCAGGGTTATGCCAGCAGATACCACATCACCAGCCGAACGCATGCTTCACCGATCCAACACACACACTTTGACAAGCAACACCTAAAACCTCCCATACACTGCAGATTTTGTTTTTACTACTGGATAAAAAATAAGTCCAAACAAATGAAGAAACACATGAAAGGAGAAATATTTTTAAACTAATTTTTCTTTTGATTGTTACGGTTTTAAAAGCCATATTTCTGCAGTTTTTTTTTTTTTTAAGAGTGCTCTTGCTGAAAACTTGCTGTTACAAATCGTGTGGACTGTTCCTACAGAGAGAAAGCAGGTCAGGGTAGAGAATGAGGGGTGTGTGTACCTCGGAGGGTAGCCATTTCCCTGCTTGCACTGTGCATGTGTGAATGAATGTGTTTGAGTGTGTGGAAGGAGAATGTATGAACCACCATTTGAATCTCAACATCTGTTTTACGTTTATACATTTGCATGTATCTGTTTTGGATTCTGTATGACAGCTAGACGAGGAGAGTTTTAAAGGGAAAGAAGAGAGGTGGTGGAGCTTGTTCCTCTGGTGGTTAGAATGCTCAGGATGAAATAAGGGGGAAGAGTAGAAGTGACCACAGCAATTAACATTGTTCTAGTAGCTGTCACGTTCTGAGCAGAAATATCCAGGAGAATAGCTGTCAATCATTTGTTCCAAACTTTTCACTTTTTATTTTGAATTATCGATGTAAAGATCTTTTTACTTTTTTTTGAAGATCATTTGGATGTTCCCATATTTAAGAATGCAAACTATTAAATCATGGATCACTGATTATTTGTGATGAGGCTAGACTGACTGATAGAAAATTGACACTTCAGTTATTTAACGGTCGATATTGAAGGTTGTGGTTCGTATTTTCAAGGTAATGTAAGTGACAGATTAAGTCATTTGTCGGGATGTCAGAGTAGGACCATTGAACTAGGGTTGGGGTTAGTTCAATTCAGTTAATATAGGAAGTCAACTGAGTTAACGTCATGGATTGAAACCCTAACTCTGGTGTGAAACAGATGCTGTATATAATGACAAGATGGTCTTGTCTCTGCCCTAACAATGGGAGTTGTTGTCTCGAAGGCAGTCATTCTGCTTATCACTGTATTCCCTTGTGGACAGATTTTTATATTTCTCTCTTACCTCACTCTTCCTCTTTGTGTGAACTTCCCACAATTCACCTGTCCTGAATGCATGTGTACACCCCCTGTCTGACCTATAGCTGACCTATAGAGAAGTGGTTTGGGTGAAACAACCATTGTGTTTCACAGTCAAGTGGTGTGATGTATTTCATTTTTGTTGCCCTTTTCAAAGATTCCTTCACTCAAAGATCATTAAGACCATGTTTCTTTTCATTGATTTGTGGTCCAACTATTCCTTACTTTGGGAGACATTGTCTCATTTAAATTTATATATCAACAAAATATATAAAATAAGTTTAAACATGTTTTTTCTTTTGGTTCTTTGTCATTTTGATCATTCATGTGTTCCTTTTTTTAAAGTGTGTGCGTGTGTGCTCATGCACAGCAGCAGGTTGATGGGACATTGTAGAACAGCTCTCTAGTCTGTGCTCAATGCCGGTTTCCTTTAGCCTCTGTACCTCCAGTAGGGTAGTCCAGTCTGACTGCTGTTTGCAAGGGCTGAGGCCATGGGAAACATCCCTATCTTCACCAGCCCATAATCAGGCCTTGTAAAGGCAGGACTGGACTTCAGGAACAACCTCCCTCTGATGGATCTCTTTCACGCTGCCTTCAATGTTAGGATGGCCACGAGGAGGTGCTGTAGACTTTTTCTAAAATTGACAGTGGCAGTAAAGCCACACAGGCGGCAACAACGTGCAGAGTGTGTACGTCTAACATGCAAGCCAACACCACTGACCTCTCCTGTAGGCATTACACACAGACAATCGATATGGAACTCTTCACTGGCTATGTAAATACCAAAAAGGCTTGATGTGTAGGATGATCTGTAGGCTAGAAGGAGAATTGTCAGCTTTGTAGATGGAATTTGAGTTGGAGCTTAAGTGATTACCTTGCTTCCCTGTATTTTGAATGTGATCAGTAGTCACGAATGTCATATCTCAATGCTGATGTACCAAGAATTCTTTACATCCTCCCCACCTATTCTTTACATCCTCCCCAGCTAAACCTCAACTTAATAACAGGCAATCATTTAGGGGGAAGACTATGTCCTGGTAGACAGTTTCAGCCCCCATGTTGTAAGGTTTACATTGTAACAGGTGTGACCTGCTACAGTATAATATTTGCAATTATGTGCCAGTAAAGACTTTTACTTAATGAAGTGTCTCATTCTTCATTAGGGTTACCGGGTTCAATATCCCATATGCTATCTTCTGCCGTTGTGCCCCATCTGCAAGGCACTTTACCCCGAATTCTCTAGGGGTGCTGCTCTCCCATGCTCCCAGCCTGTGATGTGTATGTTGTGTGTCTATTTGGGTACCATGACAGCAAAAAAAGTAAGAATTTCCATGCAAATAAACCAATAAAGCAAGCATAGTATTGTAAATGTTTTGAATTCCATGTTGATTAATGTAGGCTAATTGACTCTGCCCAGTTTACCAAACACCTAATTGACCAACCTTATTCCTCATCAGCCAACTTCATACTGAATATATATATAAGGCTGTGAACTGATCAGGCATCAGTCACGCACATGCAAGTCGTGATATCTACGTGCCCACCCCCAATTAGTCAATCACGTGTGTTTTAGGACCCTAAAATAACGTTGACTGTTTTTATCTCTCGTTTCTCATCCGCCGTCCCTCGTCGTTTCAAGTAGCTGCACGGCCTCTTAAGTGAATGTACAGTCTCCGGTTCGAAGCATCATGGCCAAAACCGTATTCTGTGATTCCATGCCACTGCTGTACTTGCACACAAAGGTGAGTTAAAAGTTTAAATAGGATGCGTAAAGTTTAGTATGTTTAACGTCCCATAAAGTGTCCAAACATTTAAATACGCGCAGGTGACCCACTGCTGCGTGTTTTCGTTGATCCCTTTCCACGTAAAAAAAATGGAATATGAATTTTTCTGGGGTTGGGACTGGTTTCCGAGAAAATGTGTAGCCCTTGACCATGACGCTCAGTTCCATTACACGAAGGCATCTTCTTTATGGGGGAGTTTAGGGTGTTTTCACATATAGCCCTCTTTAATATAACCGATTTTAGTCCTCCGTTCCACTGATCTCTATTCCACCAGAACATGTTATAAACACTAACCACTTACATTTTGGAAGAATTTACTACATATAATGCTGTAATGAAAGGTGTTCACCCAATGTAGACTCATGCCCCTTTTGGCTTCTCACTCTATTCAAACAACACAATCGAATAATCCGTTTAAGAAGCTGTGTTGGCCTCTGTCACATATTGCAAACAAATAATCTGAACTAAACACATTTGACAATCACTAATCAACATCCAAAAACGGCACACTTTTTTTAAACCTTCGAACTTGCACATCGTCATCCAACACAATCCCACACTCAATTCGTGCGAATATGTACAAAAAGTATTTCAGCAGATTGTGTTTTTGTGCGGCTTGTTTCGTGTGAAAATTCATAGGAAAAGGCCATTTTTTTTGTGCGACGGGATTCATAGGAAAATACATTTTGGGGGCCAAACTTTGGAACAATTTTCGGGAAGTTATTGGAGCAATGCATTTTGTGCAATGGTGTTCTACACTGCCTTTTTTGTGCCCTACATTCATTTTATTTTTGGTTCATGCCAATGCTGTTTTCTACACTTGTTTTCACAGTATCACAATCGTTTGGGATACTGGTGCTATGTTGGATTTTATGAGGGTTGTCATGGTGAAGTAAAAAGCTGTATTTGTGTTATTACATGTTCATGATGGGAAATGAATTCAACAAGAAATGTAGGGAAACAGAAGACCTGCAAACAAAAAATGCAACTATAACAAGGCTGGACTATCTATGACCAATTAAGCCATATCAATGAGATTAAACAGGTTCATGTAAAATAATGAATTATGTTGGCTTACACTTATGGCACTTCCAAAGTCGTTTCATGATGATGATTATGGTCATGTGAATCAAGTTATAAACTTAGGCTATTGTAACAAGGCATATTTCAGCATTGTAGGTCTACTGCCTCTGCCCAGAGGAGTACTAGGCTTTCGTGACAACGGCCATTAGAGTTCACTTTACCACGTATGAGCCCTGGTTACAGTCCCTGTTGCAGCTCACTTTGCCAAGTATGAGCTCTGGTTAGAGTTCCTGTTGCAGCAGTCATTTTCCTCTGCTACATTGGTGCCAGCTTTGGGATCACATCCAGCTCACGTCTAGTTATGTGATCTAGTGATTGGATGCATTCTGTTTTTCACATTGTGTTGGGTGTAATTACATTCATCTATCTAGTGAACAATGGGCGTGACAGAAGTAGTCACTACAGGTGTACATCCAAGTTGCCTGAAGCTGAATGGAAAGTGCTGACCAGACCAGTTATTCAGAAGAAAGTCTTCTGTGACTGTCTAATTTACATAAGTAAAATGACCAGTGTGGACTCAAAACAAACACACAGTACACATTTTAAAAACGACCTGTTTTAAAGTGTTATTACAACCATGGTGTTCTGTTACGGAAGCTTGTATATCAGATAATCTGACAATGATCCACATTATATGGGTAGACAAAGTGTGTCATGCAGCAGAACACAACTATCCTTGTTTTAGGATGAAAACCAGTAATATGAATCACTGTTGATCCATCCTGTTCTGATCTAATGAGATGGATGTGGGATTTCCTATGTCCTAGAATCAAGACCTTTCCCAGTCATGAAGGATGAAGTTAGGCCCCTCTTGGTTCTCATTGGCAGACTGAACTCATGTTAGGGTTATATCACTTGTATTTCTGCTGACTTTGAACATAGCTTAGGGTTAGGGTATTGAATCAATTTCAAACTCCTACACCACTATTCCCAACATATTATAACATTGTAGATTGTAAATAAAAATACAAAATTAAGCTGATATAACTTTTATTTTTTATTATACCCAAATGGCTTCAGGCTGAGCATTTCTGACCATTTATTTACGGAGAGCAATTTTTATAACATGTAGTGTCCATTTACATTTGATTAATTATTATGATTAATTATTGCTTTCTTCAGTGGAAATGCAGAATGTGTGTAAAAATGCCAAATATACCGAAAGCTAAATCATGCAGCGATTTACGACTATTTAAGCATGTTAATCATTATTGAAACATGCAAACTACAAACGTTTAACCAGTTAAAGATAATGAATACGTACAACTAGATACAAATATTTGATAAAAAGTCATTCATACAAAAGTCAAGAGTTGGCTATAACATGAGTACAAACAGAGTGTGTGAGTGTGTTTGAGTGTGTGTGTGTGTGTATATATAAGTGTTTGGAAATTATAATACACAGTCATAAAATGTATCCCCATTCCCCAAATACCTTCATTGATACCAAAAAAAATAAAAATTCTCCCAATCTGTCAACCCTCATAAAATTCGACATAGCCTTGTATAAAATGCATTATGAAAAATGGTGTAATGTTTAAGAAAAAGTGGAGCCTTGTGTAATGTAGGCTCCACAAATAATAAATGTGTAATGAATAAAATCATGTAGGCCTACTGTTGCCTTCACAAGATAAGGGCCTTTCTGACTACTAGTGCACCTGTATCCCAAATAATTAACAAGAACAAGCATAGAAAACAGTATTGGCATTAATAAAATGTAAGGCTACTATTATAATTATTTCGGTGATAACCTGGTTGTTTAACAATATTGTCTTGTTAACACTGTACATAGCCCATCTATAAATAGCCCAAACCACTACCTCTTCCCCTACTGTATTTATTTATTTTGCTCCTTTGCACCCCAGTATTTCTACTTTGCACACTCATCTACTGTCAAATCTACCATTCCAGTGTTTTAATTGCTATATTGTATTTACTTCACCATGTAACGGCGTTCTTCGTTTGTCGAAAGAAAGTCGGACCGAAATGCAGCGTGTTGGTTACTCATGTTCTTTAATGGAACAAATGACGATACACAAAATAACTTATAAATACAAAAACAACAAAACGGAACGTGAAACCTATACAGCCTGTCTGGTGAACACTAACACAGAGACAGGAACAATCACCCACGAAATACAAAGTGAAAACCAGGCTACCTAAATACGGTTCCCAATCAGAGACAACGAGAATCACCTGACTCTGATTGAGAACCGCCTCAGGCAGCCAAGCCTATACAACACCCCTACTCAGCCGCAATCCCAAATACTACAAACCCCAATACGAAAATACAATATATAAACCCATGTCACACCCTGGCCTGACCAAATATATAACGAAAACACAAAATACAATGACCAAGGCGTGACACACCACCATGGCCTATTTATTGCCTTTACCTCCCGTATCTCGCCTCATTTGCTCACATTGTATATAGACTTATTTTTCTACTGTATTATTGACTGTATGTTTGTTTTACTCCATGTGGAACTCTGTGTTGTTATGTGTCGAACTGCTTTGCTTTATCTTGGCACGGTCACAGTTGTAAATGAGAACTTGTTCTCAACTTGCCTACCTGGTTAAATAAAGGTGAAATAAAAAAACATGTTTATATAAATGATGTGGGACACAAAGGCAGTGTAGAACACCATTACCAACCATGTATCGCTCTAATAACTTTTTAAAAATTGTTCTGAAGTCCCCCCCCCTCCAAAGAATGTCTTTTCACATGAATTAATCCACACAAAAATGCACAAAACCTGCTGATATGCAGCACAACCAACATCTTTTCTCTGTTGTAGTGTTATGGCAGGGAAAACTGTTTTACAGTAGTCTCGCATGTGGTGTGGGAATAATTACAAGCAAACCTGGGGAGCTTTGTGTTCTCATTGACCTAAAAAAGGGAATTGGACCAAGGATTTCAAGCGAGGTGGTCTCAGTTGGTTTGGCTTCAGTGTCTCTTGACCGGTCTGAGTTCCTTTGGCGTGTTCACACTGGAAAAAAAATTAAGCGAACCGCACTGAGTTCATAAAAATTGGATTAAAGGGACCAAGTGTGAACACTAACACACATGGCGGTACGGTTTATGAAGCATAAAGACCTTACCTTTCATATCAACAATAAATAAAAAACAAAGTAAAATTGATACGCACCTATATAGGGTTCCCATATGGCCATGTCACATTGCTTGTTAACAGAAGACTGAGTGTGCTACCTTGTGCTAATTATACTGAACAAAAATATTAACGCAACAATTTAAATTTGACTGATTTACAGTTAATGAATGTGAATCCATTAGGCCTAATCTATGGATTTCACATGATTGGGCATAGGCGCAGCCATGGGTGGGTCTGGAAGTCACTTGGGAGCCAGGCCCAGCCAATCAGAATTGTTTTTTCCCCACAAAAGTGCTAAATTACAAACAGAAATACTCCTTAGCACCCACACTCCCTCAAAACATCTGTGACACATTGTGTTGTGTGACAAAACTACACATTTTAGAGAGGCCTTTTATTGTCCCCAGCACAAGGGCCACCTGTGTAATGATCATGCTGTTTATTCAGCATCTTGATATGCAACACCTGTCAAGTGGATGGATTATCATGGCAAATGAGAAATGCTCACTAATAGGAATGTAAACAAATTTGTGCCTAAAATTGGAGAGAAATAAGCTTTTTGTGGATATGGAAAATTTCTGGGATCTTTGTTACATGAAAGAAATAAAAGCTGAAATAAATCATTCTCTCTACTATTATTCTGACATTTCACATTCTTAAAATAAAGTGGTGATCCTAACTGACCTCAAACAGGGAATGTTTAAATCAAATCAAAATCAAATCAAATGTATTTATATAGCCCTTCGTACATCAGCTGATATCTCAAAGTGCTGTACAGAAACCCAGCCTAAAACCCCAAACAGCAAGCAATGCAGGTGTAGAAGCACGGTGGTTAGGAAAAACTCCCTAGAAAGGCCAAACCCTAGGAAGAAACCTAGAGAGGAACCAGGCTATGTGGGGTGGCCAGTCCTCTTCTGGCTGGGCCGGGTAGAGATTATAACAGAACATGGCCAAGATGTTCAAATGTTCATAAATGACCAGCATGGTCGAATAATAATAAGGCAGAACAGTTGAAACTGGAGCAGCAGCACGGCCAGGTGGACTGGGGATAGCAAGGAGTCATCATGTCAGGTAGTCCTGGGGCATGGTCCTAGGGCTCAGGTCCTCCGAGAGAGAGAAAGAAAGAGAATTAGAGAGAGCATATGTGGGGTGGCCAGTCCTCTTCCGGCTGTGCCGGGTGGAGATTATAACAGAACATGGCCAAGATGTTCAAATGTTCATAAATGACCAGCATGGTCGAATAATAATAAGGCAGAACAGTTAAAACTGGAGCAGCAGCACGGCCAGGTGGACTGGGGATAGCAAGGAGTCATCATGTCAGGTAGTCCTGGGGCATGGTCCTAGGGCTCAGGTCCTCCGAGAGAGAGAAGGAGAGAATTAGAGAACGCACACTTAGATTCACACAGGACACCGAATTGGACAGGAGAAGTACTCCAGATATAACAAACTGACCCCAGCCCCCCAACACATAAACTACTGCAGCATAAATACTGGAGGCTGAGACAGGAGGGGTCAGGAGACACTGTGGCCCCATCCGAGGACACCCCCGGACAGGGCCAAACAGGAAGGATATAACCCCACCCACTTTGCCAAAGCACAGCCCCCACACCACTAGAGGGATATCTTCAACCACCAACTTACCATCCTGAGACAAAGCTGAGTATAGCCCGCAAGATCTCCGCCATGGCACAACCCAAGGGGGGGGCGCCAACCCAGACAGGAAGACCACATCAGTGAATCAACCCACTCAGGTGACGCACCCCTTCCAGGAACGGCATGAGAGAGCCCCAGTAAGACAGCGACTCAGCTCCTGTAATAGGGTTAGAGGCAGAGAATCCCAGTGGAAAGAGGGGAACCGGCCAGGCAGAGACAGCAAGGGTGGTTCGTTGCTCCAGAGCCTTTCCGTCCACCTTCCCACTCCTGGGCCAGACTACACTCAATCATATGACCCACTGAAGAGATGAGTCTTCAGTAAAGACTTAAAGGTTGAGACCGAGTTTGCGTCTCTGACATGGGTAGGCAGACCGTTCCATAAAAATGGAGCTCTATAGGAGAAAGCCCTGCCTCCAGCTGTTTGCTTAGAAATTCTAGGGACAATTAGGAGGCCTGCGTCTTATGACCGTAGCGTACGTGTAGGTATGTACGGCAGGACCAAATCAGAGAGATAGGTAGGAGCAAGCCCATGTAATGCTTTGTAGGTTAGCAGTAAAACTTTGAAATCAGCTTTCAAACTTTGACAGGAAGCCAGTGTAGGGAGGCTAGCACTGGAGTAATATGATCAAATTTTTTGGTTCTAGTCAGGATTCTAGCAGCCGTATTTAGCACTAACTGAAGTTTATTTAGTGCTTTATCCGGGTAGCCGGAAAGTAGAGCATTGCAGTAGTCTAACTTAGAAGTGACAAAAGCATGGATGAATTTTTCTGCATCATTTTTGGACAGAAAGTTTCTGATTTTTGCAATGTTACGTAGATGGAAAAAAGCTGTCCTTGAAATGGTCTTGATATGTTCTTCAAAAGAGAGATCAGGGTCCAGAGTAACGCCGAGGTCCTTCACAGTTTACAAGGATTAAATGTCAAGGATTGTGAAAAGCTGAGCTAAAATGTATTTGGCTAAGGTGTATGTAAACTTCTGACTTCAACTGTAGGCAGAGTTATTAAAGTGACTATGCATAGATGATAACAACAGAGAGTAGCAGCAGTGTAAAAGAGGGGGTTGGGCATTGCAAATAGTCTGGGTAGCCATTTGATTAGAAACCGCTTCTTCCCCAAGGAGTCTTATGGCTTGGGGGTAGAAGCTGTTTAGAAGCCTCTTGGACCCAGACTTGGCCCCTCTGGTACCGCTTGCCTTGCGGTAGCAGAGAGAACAGTCTATGACTAGGGTGGCTGGAGTCTTTGACAATTTTGATGGCCTTCCTCTGACACAGATCCTGGATGGCAGGAAGCTTGGCCCCAGTGATATACTGGGCCTTTCACACTACACTTTGTAGTGCCTTGCGGTCGGAGGCCGAGCAGTTGCCATACCAGGCAGTGATGCAGCCAGTCAGGATGTTCTCGATGCTGCAGCTGTAGAACCTTTTGAGAATCTGACGACCCATGCCAAATCTTTTCAGTCTCCTGGGGAATAGGTTTTGTTGTGCCTTCTTCACAACTGTCTTGGTGTGCTTGGACCATGTTAGTTTGGTGGTGATGTGGACTCCAAGGAACGTGAAGCTCTCAATCTGCTCCACTGCAGCCCCGTCGATGAGAATGGGGGTGTGCTCGGTCCTCTTTTTACTGTTGTCCACAATCTTCTTCTTTGTCTTGATCACGTTGAGGGAGTGGTTGTTGTCCTGGCACCATACAGCCAGGTCTCTGACCTCCTCCCTATAGGCTGTCATGTCGTTGTCTGTGATCACTGTTGTCATCTGCAAGCTTAATGATGGTGTTGGAGTCGTGCCTGGCCGTAAAGTCATGAGTGAACAGGGAGTACAGGATGGGACTGAGCACGCACCCCTGAGGGGCCGCTGTGTTGAGGATCAGTGTGGCGGATGTGTTATTACCTACCCTTACCACCTGTGGGCTGCCCGTCAGGAAGTCCAGGATCCAGTTGCAGAGGGAGTTGTTTAGTCCCAGGGTCCTTAGCTTATTGATGAGCTTTGAGGGCTCTATGGTGTTGAACGCTGAGTTGTAGTCAATGAATAGCATTCTGACATAGGTGTTCCTTTTGTCCAGGTGGGAAAGGGCTGTGTGGAGTGCAATAGAGATTGCATCATCTGTGGATCTGTTGGGGCGATATGCAAATTAGAGTGGGTCTAGGGTTTCCACATGATAAAATTCATGTTTTGTCAACTCCGGCAGATTTTTGGCTAACGTCAACCGCGTCAGTGCTGAAAGATCGGAGAATAGTTGTTTTTGTTTGGGATTTTCAAATGAATTTCCATATTTTACCAATGTTTGTATAAAATTGTTATTTTCGAGGGCAAAAGTGCCTTGAATATCTATTTATATTTGAGGAAATATGGTCATCACTGTTGTCTAACATCTGCTTAAACAATAGACTTCTTTGCTGTGCTAGACTTAAGGGATGTTTGCTTTATAAATGTTTTATGTTCTAAATCTAGGAAAAACATGCCAAAATTCTAACGAAATTAGCCCTGTGGCATTTAATAGTGCTATAAAACCAAAACGTTTGGAGATTTCTATTATATATTTGAATAATATAATGTTAGAATTAAATAAAGGCCTTAACACTTGTTGGACAATAATTGTAATGGAATTGACATAAATCCAATCGCATTTTATGAAAAAAACGTGGTGTGATAGCTCAGCTGTTCCCAAATGTCGCTATTTGTAACTTGTCAGAAATGTCCAGATCAACTAGCTCATGACAGTTGTTTTTTAAGCTAGGTTTATTAGCTCATTGGTTATTTTGTAATATTTGAGTCACTCATATCATATGAATACACATAATGGAAGCATGTAAAGAATTGCAAGAAAATTATCTTTAACAGCGTTAAAGTTCCGCTTGTCTTCTGCGGTGACTTTACCCACACACGGCTACCGCTTGTGGAACTGTTACACCACTTGTTCGGGTTTCTATCGTCTCTCTGACTGAACCATCAGTGCTCTGTCTGCTTGCAGCATGTGCTCGTTTGCCTAACCCCGCCTTCTTAGGCTCTGTTCACGTGCTCGAACAGATCCGTGGCAGTCATTGGCTGAGAAGCGTTAAATACGTCATTCTGCCGTACGAGAGCCATGTGGATATGTTCTGGACCAGCTGACTGATGAACTATGGCACATTTCACATCTGAGAGACACGTGAAATATAGCAACAATGTAGCATTTCTAATTCACCCTGTAGGGAAGGCAAAACTTGTATGCATGTATGTATCTATTTTTAAATCACACCATGCTTCCCTGTCGTTCTTTTCTCAATAGTCCAGTTTACAAAGGCTGTTAATTTAGTGTAGTCTATGGTATAACAATACAAGTCCAGTAACCCAAAGAAACATGGTATAGAAATAACAGAATAGGTAGAGCTTTGTCCCCATATAATTAGGTAATTTAATATGATATTCTGCCCAAACCTCACCACTGTAGTCACACCTCTCTTAATAATCAAATGGGACGTTCTCATCCAGTCACTTCAGCTCAAAACTCATGCGGTCCCCACCCCTACACGTGCCCAGAAAATGAAGTAGTCTTTATTATGCTACATCCTCCCAGATTGCTTGTGCTTCCGCCCCAATCTCTTGATATCGGCGGAAACCGTTTGTCATTCTAGCAAGGGAGGGGTCGTCACTAGTCAGCCACAAAGTCATAAACCCTGAATATGTATTCAATGTATCTTATTAAAATTCGATTATAAACCTAACTTTAACCTAAACCATATATTTATACTTAAATTTAAATTACGATCAAAAAGCACATTATTTTTTTTTTCATAAATGTTTACAATAGGCCTGTAGCCAATTCTGACTTTGTGGCTGTGGCAACTAGTGGAAACCCGCAGGGAGGTCTAGGAGGCGGGGACATTTTCAGGTTGGGTACCGATTATCAATTTTGGAACTGGGACTCGTTTCGTAGGATCTAACCGTTAGGCAACAGGCAGTCTTCACATCCCGTTAGCTAGTTTATGCATTGAATGAGATAGATGTAATAGAAACGCAGCGATAGACACGCATAGATGACATGACATAAGGGAAACGTTGAAAGATAGAGCTAGAAATTAGGTGCTCTAGCCAACAATACGGCGAGACGGAGCGCTATACAAGTGAAGTGAACCAACAGTGGCAAAGAGTCCAACTTGATATTGGAGGTAAGATGTTGGTGATTTTTTAAAAATATATATATACTTTGAGACGGAGACTTTTGAAACAATAACTTAATGTAAAAGGTGCACTGACCAGAATTGCTTTATATATGGACTTTTTGACCTGATTTAAACCTGCTGACCATACTTAAGCAAGTATTTAAACATTTGACAAATATAGTTGTCATGTTATTTCTTTGATTTATTTATTAGGCCTAATTATTTCTGACTTATTTCGTGCGTTTGGTATATCACGTTTGTTAATGTGTAAAGCAATAGAGCAAGTTTGTCTGCTCTGCCGAAGTTGTGACGTTACATAAGGGAAAGGGGAGGAGCCCCAAGTTGTGACAGCGCACGTTTGATACCCATCATACACGTTTATCCCATTGGCCTATTATTTACAAAATAACACCACAGAAAGTTACCTATAAACAATTGCTTAGTCGGAACGTCATAAAACCTGCCATTGGGTATCATCATGTACAAGAAAGTGTCAGTTCTCAGGGGGCTATATAGTCGCACAACGTTACTTTGTGCCCCTCTAAAAAGCTTGAGGTGCAAATATATTTCAGTTTGTCAGCTATTGTTTATTACATCGATGTTTAACCAATATTTCTGCTTACAAGTCCCATGACTGACTTAAAGCTCTTCTCCACGAGATAAATGGGTTTTCCTCGACAGTTGAAATTCAGCTGACAGTGTGGGTAGTCTAATGGTCAGAACCATGGGGCTTTTTTCTCTCTCTTCTTATCCTGGACATAAGATACTCTCACTCAAACAGAGAAAATTCAAAGATTTGGGGAAAGAGAAATGGAGGGAGGAAATACCAAATTGTGTAAACATGTCTGTCAGAACAGGGTTGACCTGTAGGGTGGCACAGTGTTACATAAAGAACCACATTTGCATCCACATACAGTATACCGCTCTAAAGACTAATCCCACTCATGTGCTAAATCACTTCTGAAGCTCTCATGATCATGTCCATGGTAACCACCATGATTTAACGTCTCCCATCATGCCTGGTCAATACTTGCAAAAACTGTGTATTTTGTCATGGTGATGTTTAATAGCACCCCCCGGCATGCACATACAGTCCACACACACGGGACCCTGATGTATCTAGGAGTGAAGAGGAGGAGCCAGGCAAAGGGAACAGGCTGTGGAGGGAGAAGTGACTGAGGAGGAGGAGCTAAATCAGATATTATGTATCCAGCAGCATAATGTCATTTCAACACATAAAAATATTCAGTGAGGAGTTTTTATTTTTTTCTGCTACTTGGAACCAAGTTCTTTCTATTTTTATGAGAGTAGTTTTTTGAAGTGTCATAGGCCGATGCATTTTAAAACATATTCCAGGGAAATGTTACTCAGTGGTGTATTTGGTTCTCCACCAGGACGCAGTATGCCTCTGGAACAGGCTTGTCTCAGTGGGCGAGAGCCACGTGCATCCAGTAAGAATGCAGAAGACAGGAGCAACACTGCCACCCTGCTGGCCTCAAGGAGTATTGCGGACACAGAGTCCAACAGAAGAGGCTCTCGCTGCGGATCTGAAAAAGATTCTGGATATTCGGGTGAGGGAGAACGTTCCGGACACTCACCCACCCCCTCGCTCCTTCTCACTCCAATGTGTTTCCTGTAAACTCTCACACTGCCAGACAGTGTGACCATCATTTTTTAAAATTGTATTTATTTCACCTTTATTTAACCAGGTAGGCAAGTTGAGAACAAGTTCTCATTTACAATTGCGACCTGGCCAAGATAAAGCAAAGCAGTTCGACACATACAACGACACAGAGTTACACATGGAGTAAAACAAACATACAGTCAATAATACAGTATAAACAAGTCTACATACGATGTGAGCAAATGAGGTGAGATAAGGGAGGTAAAGGCAAAAAAAGGCCATGGTGGCAAAGTAAATACAATATAGCAAGTAAAACACTGGAATGGTAGATTTGCAGTGGAAGAATGTGCAAAGTAGAAATAAAAAATAATGGGGTCATGAGTCATGACACAGTGTTACACAGGCCAGGCAGTGCAAGTCACAGCTTCCAATAGGATGAATTACTGACTACAGTATGACAAGTATGTGACGTGCAACCAACCAGTCTGAGGTGTTGTATTCCTAGATATAGAAGGACACACGTATAGTCTACATGCTCACTGGCCCTCTACTCAGTAGTATTGCTGATAGAATTCCATGAATTCCTTCATGAGGAGTACTAGATTACTGTCCTTGATGACTTGTGAGTATGACCTCACAGGTACACATGACTCACTCAGTAACCAGTGGGAAACGGTATGAAAATAATTGTCAAATTTCTTGTGAGGACAGCTCCCATCCCCCCTGTATTCCCCTTCAATTCTTTACACTCATCTCTTCCCTTAACTTGCTTCTCTCTCTCTCTCTCTCTCTCTCCCTTCTTCCTCTCTCCCCTTCTTCCTCTCTTCCTCTCTTCCAGACAACAACAGCTGCACAGACTGGCTCCATGCGGATAGAGAGGACCAGGGCAGCAGCGTGAGTGAGCCCAGGGGAAGGGAGGGTCTCCAGAGCCAAGTCAATCCCGAGCAGGCCCCTCTCCAGGGGAATCACACCCTGGTCCCCAGCCCCGGAAGCCCCGACCTCACCCCCATATTCATCATCAGGAACGTGGTGCTCAAACAGGTGAGAGAGGTGGGAGGCAGGCTTGAGGTCAGTTCCAATTCAGTAGTCAATTGATAAAGTAAACTAAATTTCCAATTAAAAAATGTTCCTAATTGAAAAGCACTGAAGAGGTGGCTTGACTAGAGCATGCAACTGTGAAGAAAGACATGGCAGGAGGTGGCAAATCATAGGACAGCAAAACTAAACGGAGTAACATAAAATAGGAGAAATGGATACAGAAATAGAGGAGGGGACAGGCGGAGGAGGAAGAGGAGTGGACAGGGAGGAAGAGGAGGGGACAGGCAGAGGAGGAAGAGGAGGGGACAGGCAGAGGAGGGGACAGGCAGAGGAGCAAGAGGAGGGGACAGGCAGAGGAGGAAGAGGAGGGGACAGGCAGAGGAGGGGACAGGCGGATGAGGAAGAGGAGGGGTCAGGCAGAGGAGGAAGAGGAGGGGACAGGCAGAGGAGGAAGAGGAGGGGACAAGCAGAGGAGGAAGAGGAGGGGACAGGCAGAGGAGGGGACAGGCGGATGAGGAAGAGGAGGGGTCAGGCAGAGGAGGAAGAGGAGGGGACAGGCAGAGGAGGAAGAGGAGAGGACAGGCGGAGGAGGAAGAGGAGGGGACAGGCAGAGGAGGGGACAGGCGGAGGAGGAAGAGGAGGGGACAGGCAGAGGAGGAAGAGGAGGGGACAGGCGGATGAGGAAGAGGAGGGGTCAGGCAGAGGAAGAAGAGGAGGGGACAGGCAGAGGAGGAAGAGGAGGGGACAGGCAGAGGAGGGGACAGGCGGAGGAGGAAGAGGAGGGGACAGGCGGAGGAGGAAGAGGAGGGGTCAGGCAGAGGAGGAAGAGGAGGGGACAGGCAGAGGAGGAAGAGGAGGGGACAGGCGGAGGAGGGCGAGGAGGGGACAAGCGGAGGAGGAAGAGGAAGTGACAAGGATAGGTGGAGGAGGAAGACAAGGTGATAGCGACAGGTGTATGAGGAAGAGGAGGGGACAGGTATAGGAGGAGTAGACAGATGGAGGAGTTGACAGGGACATGAGGAAGTGGAGAGGGGGTGACAGGGACAGGTGAATGAGGAGGTGACAGGAAGAGGAGGTGACAAGTGGAAGAGGAGGTGACAGGTACAGGTGGTTGAGGTGACAGGTACAGGTGGTTGAGGTGACAGGTACAGGTGGTTGAGCTGACAGGTACAGGTGGTTGAGCTGACAGGTACAGGTGGTTGAGGTGACAGGTACAGGTGGTTGAGCTGACAGGTACAGGTGGTTGAGCTGACAGGTACAGGTGGTTGAGCTGACAGGTACAGGTGGTTGAGCTGACAGGTACAGGTGGTTGAGCTGACAGGTACAGGTGGTTGAGCTGACAGGTACAGGTGGTTGAGGTGACTGGGACAGGAGGATGAGGTGACAGGTACAGGTGGAGGAGGAAGAGGAGGTGATTGGTAGATGAGGAGGAGTAGACAGATGGAGGAGCTGACAGATACAGGTGGAGGAGGAAGAGGAGGTGACAGGAGGAGGAGGAAGAGAAGTTGACAGAAGAAGAAGGAAGAGGAGTGGACAGGTACAGGTGGAAGAGGAAGATAAGGTGACAGGGACAGGTGTAGGATAAAGAGAAAGAGGAGGTGACGGGAACAGATGGAGAAGGTGACAGGGACAGGTAGAAGAGGTGACAGAGACAGGTAGAAGAGGAGGTGATGGGGACAGGTGGAGGAGGAATAGGTGGTTACAGGTGGAGGAGGAAGAGGAGGTGATGGGGACAGGTGCAGGAGGAAGAGGAGGTGATGGGGACAGGTGGAGGAGGAAGAGGAGGTGATGGGGACAGGTGCAGGAGGAAGAGGGGGTTACAGGTAGAGGAGGTGATGGGGACAGGTGGAGGAGGAAGAGGAGGTGATGGGGACAGGTGGAGGAGGTGATGGGGACAGGTGCAGGAGGAAGAGGGGGTTACAGGTGGAGGAGGAAGAGGAGGTGATGGGACAGGTAAAGGAAGAGGAGGTGATGGGGACAGGTACAGGAGGAGGAAGAGGAGGTGATGGGGACAGGTACAGGAGGAGGAGGAGGGGGTTACAGGTGGAGGAGGAAGAGGAGGTGACAGGGACAGAGTGTGAGGAAGAAAGCACCTGCAAATGAGTTGTCTAATAAATGTCACTGTGAACCAGAATGACCAAATGGTTTTAGGGATGTATTTGATGGCACCAAACTCATCCTTGTTCACAATCCTCTTACAGCATGTCCGCTCAAATAAGTTGCCCTTTTTTTACAGTATGTGTCAGCATGAGGAGTTGCCTCTCTTTCTCTCATCTTCCCTTCATATCCCCCCCCCAGAATGGCTCAGACCATCACCTCCAGAACCAGCTAAACTGGGAGAACAGGGGAGGAAGCTCCAATGACTCTGTCCCATGTCATGTGATCCTGGTCCAGCAGCCCAGTGAAGCTTCGGCCGCATCCCCAAACCCCAACAGAACACAGTCCTGGAGATCTGACAGCACAGCTATGAAAACAAAAAGCAGAACCTACCTGCCCATTCTTAAGTCCTACCCTCGTATCGCTCCCCATCCCAGTAAGAAGCCATCAGACATAACCCCAGTGGACCCCCTTGGTAAGGGGACTGGCAGGGAGGACCAGAGCCAGGACAAGAGGATGTGTACAGAGGACAAGAGGGATGAGGTGTCCACTACTACTCACTTACTGACACCATCCAGAAAACATGTCCGCAAGCAGCCAGACCCCAAGAGAAGCTTGTCCCACTGGAGGAGCCCTGCCTCCTCCCGCTCCCCCAGCCCCCGCTCTCCCTCCACACCTTCCAGCTTTGTCTCCCGCTCTATGCCCAGCTCCGACACCACCACTGCCTCCTCCTACTCCTCTTCCGGTGGCTCCTCTCCTCTCTCGGCCAGGAGGTGGCCTAGCGGGCACGGTCCAGGCCTGTCCCTGTTCAGTGCGGCGCGCGACAGGCGCTTCCTGAACACGGTGGGCATCCTAAGCCAGTCAGGCCTGCTTGACATCACGCTGCGCACCCAGGACCTCCTCCGCCAGAGCAACGCCACAGACCGAGATATCGCTCAGCTCCGCCAGCACACACAGCTGCTGTACCAGGCCGCCAACCACCAAAACAACAACCCCTATAACAATGACCCTGATAATAACGACCCCAATGCCAACGCGGGCTGGGAGAGGATACGCCAGGCTATGGCTCAGTCAGGCTGCTACCCCAGCCTCAAGAACCTGGGGAGGGAAGAGGATCACAACACTTCTAGTCCAGAGCCAGGAGTGGGAGGGGACCCCAGTTTCAAGAGAGACTCAGTTGACCCTAATATTGCCACTCATACCCACAATGGGTTGGAGGCCCCGGTCCCACCCTCGTCCCTCCTGGCCCCCATGTCAGATATGCTCCCACAGTACTGCCCTGTTTCCCTGTCACAGCATTCTCCAGTCAGCGTCACCACGTCCCGCTCTCACTCTGGGCAGGCCAGTGCCAAACCCCCTGAGACAGTCACCATCATGCCCCCTGACAGCTCCACCCATGGTGGTCTTCTCTAGCACCTGACCAAGGAAAGGCAGGGCACCCGGCCAGTTTGTAACCCTCTAACAGTCACTTCACTTCAGCTCCAACGAAATTCCTAGAGTGGCTGAGGGGAAGAGGTTGAAGGTTTAATGACGCGTGAGACAATGTCGACAGAACGGCACTATGCCACGCTGTATATTTCTGCACAGCGTCTGAGTACTACTCATTGCCTGCCATAAGAACTCAGCTTCACCTTGCCTTTCAGTGAGCTGAATATCAAGACGTGCTTTTGTATGAACTTCACTACGTAGAGAGAAATTATACTGACAATGTACATTCTTTTTGTATTTGCCATATATAAAACAGACTGACCAGGTAAATTCAGGTGAAAGTTATGATCCCTTATTTATGTGATCTGTTAAATACACCTCAATCAGTTAGTGTAGATGAAGGGGAGAACACCGGTTAAAGAAGGATTTTTCAGTGCCTTTGAATATTTAAGTGCCTTTGAACAACAGGCTATGGTAGTAGGTACCAGGCGCACTGGTTTGAGTGTGTCAAGAACTGCAACGCTGCTGGGTTTTTCACGCTCAACAGTTTCCCATGTGTATCAAGAATGGTTCACCACCCAAAGGACATCCAGCCAAATTGACACAACTGTGTGATACATTGGAGTCAACATGGGCCAGCATCCGTATGGAACGCTTTCCACTCCTTGTAGAGTCCATGCCCTGATGAATTGAGGCTGTTCTGAAGGCACAAGGGGGTGGAACTCAATATTCCTAATGTGTTGTACACTCTGTGTATAACCGTATCGTATGGTGAAAGATGTCATTGAAACATAAAAGGCTATATCTCATTCAGGATCTTGGAGATCCGACCAGGGAATTATGTATTAACATTGGTCTTTGATTGTTTTAGTATTGACAACAGCAGGTGTGTATGTGTTTGCTTGTTTATTTTTTTATCTACTTTAATTTGTGTTTTTAGATAAGCATCATTTTGTGGGGAATTCACCAATGTTTCTGATGTCTAATAAGTATTATGAAAATTGTAATTGAGGTAAAGCACTAATTTACGTAACAAAAATGCTATTAGTTAAAGAGTTGCTTTATATTGGCCCAAAATGGTCTTTCATAATAAGAAACTGACAGAATGAGATGACCTTTTAGTAGTGACTACAACTGCTACCATGTAAACTGGAGTGACTTCAGGAAGTACGTCATGAGCTGCCAGTAACCCATGTTAAGCCTTGAGCCGGGACAGTTGAAAGAACATTGTGTTTTGTTTAGTACAATGACAATCTGCATTGTCTCTCGGTTGCTCGCTCTGTGCTTGGGCTATGTTCTTTCAAATGTATTGTGGTGACACACTGTTCAAATATGGAACATGATGACACTGTATTGAAACATACGCCATTGTTCATTATCAATGGTATTCTCTCAACATGTTGGTAAGGATACAAGAGTCCAGATAGGTGTTGTGTTAAGATAAATGATCAGTATACCAAGAACTTTGACACAGAAGTGTTTCTAGGTGTGTGTCAGTTAATTTGTCTGTGGTCTCCCCTGCTGCGGCCATGAGTATCTCCATCTCTGCTCCAGAGGTCATGTGCTCCGGCTTAGTCTTTCTATTCCCGGGTCAACCGGAGGTCATGGTCCAGCCGACAGGTGGAGGAAATGCTGGTGAGTTGAGGGGAAAGTCAGCACAACTTTAATGTTTAATGATTTAAGTGAGTTAGTTGGTTTCTTCAATACTTTATGGTCATTTTGCAGTGAATAAATTATACCTACCCACTCAGTTTACAAAAATAATTTCAGATCTATAAGTCTTCCAATTTGATCCTTTAAACATTATTATCCTATGACCAATCCATGAAGAAAACCATTTTTGAACACCAGTCACAGGTCAGTCACACTCTCACCTGTAAGACTGCCTGTCCCGGTGCAGATCTGTAGCAGGGCCCCCACGGGGACCAGGGCGATGGAGGAGAGGGCCAACAGCCAGCCCAGAAAATACACCCATCCTGGGCACACATACCAGCGGTTGAAGGTCAGGTGCTGGTACTCCACCAGAGAGCAGATAAATTACACCTGGGAGAGACGAGAGGAAATTAGGATTTCTTCAACATCAAGATATACTTTTAACATTTAAAGTAACTCCAAATCAGTTGTTTTTGTTGCTGTTGAGAACACTACCATCATTTCATACCTCGAAGACGTGAGCATGTGAATAGTTGCTTGTGTAAAGCAAGTGTATGTTTGTAAATGTAAGTTTTATATATATTTTATTGGACATGAAAGAGGACATACAATCATTGACAGAAATGTATTCCAAGTTAGTTCACAAGCGTTTCGCTACACTCGCAATAACATCTGCTAAACACGTGTATGTGACCAATAAAATTTGATTTGATTTGATATACACGGCTCAAAAATATAAAGGGAACACTAAAATAACACATCCTAGATCTGAATGAATGAAATATTCTTATTAACTAATTTTTTCTTTACATAGTTGAATGTGCTGACAACAAAATCACACAAAAATTATCAATGGAAATCAAATTTATCAGCCCATGGAGGTCTGGATTTGGAGTCGCACTCAAAATTAAAGTGGAAAACCACACTACAGGCTGATCCAACTTTGATGTAATGTCCTTAAAACAAGTCAAAATGAGGCTCAGTAGTGTGTGTGGCCTCCACGTGCCTGTATGACCTCCCTACAACACCTGGGCATGCTCCTGATGAGGTGGCGTATGGTCTCCTGAGGGATCTCCTCCCAGACCTAGACTAAAGCATGGAGCGAGACATGATGTCCCAGATGTGCTCAATTGGATTCAGGTCTGGGGAACGGGCGGGCCAGTCCATAGCATCAATGCCTTCCTCTTGCAGGAACTGCTGACACACTCCAGCCACATGAGGTCTAGCATTGTCTTGCATTAGGAGGAACCCAGGGCCAACCGCACCAGCATATGGTCTTACAAGGGATCTGAGGATCTCATCTCGGTACCTAATGGCAGTCAGGCTACCTCTGGCGAGCACATGGAGGGCTGTGCGGCTCCCCAAAGAAATGCCACCCCACACCATGACTGACCCACCGCCAAACTGGTCATGCTGGAGGATGTTGCAGGAGTCTGTTTCTGACCGTTTGAGCAGACATATGCACATTTGTGGCCTGCTGGAGGTCATTTTGCAGGGCTCTGGCAGTGCTCCTCCTTGCACAAAGGCGGAGGTAGCGGTCCTGCTGCTGGGTTGTTGCCCTCCTACGTCCTCCTCCACTTCTCCTGGGGTACTGGCCTGTCTCCTGGTAGCGCCTCCATGCTCTGGACACTATGCTGACAGACACAGCAAACCTTCTTGCCACAGCTCGCATTGGTGTGCCATCCTGGATGAGCTGCACTACCTGGGCCACTTGTGTGGGTTGTAGACTCTGTCTCATGCTACCACTAGAGTGAAAGCACCGCCAGCATTCAAAAGTGACCAAAACATCAGCCAGGAAGCATAGGAACTGAGAAGTGGTCTGTGGTTATCACCTGTAGAACCACTCCTTTATTGGGGGTGTCTTGCTAATTGCCTATAATTTCCACCTGTTGTCTATTCCATTTGCACAACAGCATGTGAAATGTATTGTCAATCAGTGTTGCTTCCTATGTGGACAGTTTGATTTCACAGAAGTGTGGTTGACTTGGAGTTACAATGTGTTGTTTAAGTGTTCCCTTTATTTTTTTGAGCCGTGTATTTTGATCAGCCTCTCCATTCCATGACCTCGAACACAGAGAAGAAGAGCAGACGGGCTCCGTTACAGGCATAGTAGTCAAACAACTGGAACACATACATCCCACTCTGGGGACAGGAGAAGGGCGGTTTGAGTAGATCACAGCTACACAGACACACACAGTGAGAGAGAGAGACACATCGAGAGGGGTGAGACACAGCAGCACCTGACCCCCCCCCCTCCACAAACAAACATGGTCTTTAATGTTGTGGCCAACTGGCTGATCTTTGATCCCCTGCTGAGTTTGCCCATGAAAGAAATTATCAGTCTATAATTTTAATGGTAGGTTTATTTGAACAGTGAAAGACAGCATAACAACAACAAAAAATACAGAAAAACGCATGTCAAAAATGTTAGAATTGATTTGATTTGCATTTTAATGAGGGAAATAAGTATTTGACCCCTCTGCAAAACATGACTTAGTACTTGGTGGCAAAACCCTTGTTGGCATTCACAGAGGTCAGACTTTTCTTGTAGTTGGCCACCAGGTTTGCACACATCTCAGGAGGGATTTTGTCCCACTCCTCTTTACAGATCTTCTCCGAGTCATTAAGGTGTCGTGGCTGACGTTTGGCAACTCAAACCTTCAGCTCCCTCCACAGATTTTCTATGGGATTAATGTCTGGAGACTGGCTAGGCCACTCCAGAACCTTAATGTGCTTCTTCTTGAGCCACTCTGTTGCCTTGGCCGTGTGTTTTGGGTCATGCTGGAATATCCATCCACGACCCATTTTCAATGCCTTGGCTGAGGGAAGGAGGTTCTCACCCAAGATTTGACGGTACATGGCCCCGTCCATCGTCCCTTTGATGCGGTTGTCCTGTCCCCTGAGCAGAAAAACATGTTTCCACCTCCATGTTTGACAGTGGGGATGGTGTTCTTGGGGTCATAGGCAGCATCCCTCCTCCCAAACACGGGGAGTTGAGTTGATGCCAAAGAGCTCCATTTTGGTCTCATCTGACCACAACACTTTCACCCAATTGTCCTCTGAATCATTCAGATGTTCATTGGCATTCAGATGTTCAGGGGGACCTTGCGGGAGCTGCAGGATTTCAGTCCTTCACGGCATAGTGTGTTACCAATTGTTTTCTTGGTGACTATGGTCCCAGCTGCCTTTAGATCATTGACAAGATCCTCCCATGGGCTGATTCCTCTCTGTTCTCATGATCATTGCAACTCCACGAGGTGAGATCTTGCATGGAGCCCCAGGCCGAGGGAGATTGACAGTTCTTCTTTTCCATTTGCGAATAATCGCACCAACTGTTGTCACCTTCTCACCAAACTGCTTGGCGATGGTCTTGTAGCCCATTCCAGCCTTGTGTTGGTCTACAATCTTGTCCCTGACATCCTTGGAGAGCTCTTTGGTCTTGGCCATGGTGGAGAGTTTGAAATCTGATTGATTGATTGCTTCTGTGGACAGGTGTCTTTTATACAGGTAACAAACTGAGATTAGGAGCAATCCCTTTAAGAGTGTGCTCCTAATCTCAGCTCGTTACCTGTATGAAAGACACCTGGGAGCCAGAAATCTTTCTGATTGAGGGGGGGTCAAATACTTATTTCCCTCATTAAAATGCAAATCAATTTATAACATTTTTGACATGCGTTTTACTGGAATTTTTTTGTTGTTATTCTGTCTCTCACTGTTCAAATAAACCTACCATTAAAATTATAGACAAATCATTTATTTGTCAGTGGGCAAACGTACAAACTCAGTACAAATACTTTTTCCCCTCACTGTATGTTTGGAAAGACAGTACCGTGCAGTACCGAAGAGCCCTTACTGCTGCTCGATCATCCTATTTTTCTAACTTAATTGAGGAAAATAAGAACAATCCAAAATTCCTTTTTGATACTGTCGCAAAGCTAACTAAAAAGCAGCATTCCCCAAGAGAGGATGACTTTCACTTTAGCAGTGATAAATTCATGAACCTTTTTGAGGAAAAAATTATGATTATTAGAAAGCAAATTACAGACTCCTCTTTAAATCTGCGTATTCCTTCAAAGCTCAGTTGTCCTGAGTCTGCACAACTCTGCGTGGACCTAGGATCAAGAGAGACGCTCAAGTGTTTTAGTACTATATCTCTTTACACAATGATGAAAATAATCATGGCCTCTAAACCTTCAAGCTGCATACTGGACCCTATTCCAACTAAACTACTGAAAGAGCTGCTTCCTGTGCTTGGCCCTCCTATGTTGAACATAATAAACGGCTCTCTATCCACCGGATGTGTACCAAACTCACTAAAAGTGGCAGTAATAAAGCCTCTCTTGAAAAAGCCAAACCTTGACCCAGAAAATATAAAAAACTATCGGCCTATATCGAATCTTCCATTCCTCTCAAAAATCTTAGAAAAGGCTGTTGCTCAGCAACTCACTGCCTTCCTGAAGACAAACAATGTATACGAAATGCTCAGTCTGGTTTTAGACCCCATCATAGCACTGAGACGGCACTTGTGATGGTGGTAAATGACATTTTAATGGCATCGGACCGAGGCTCTGCATCTGTCCTCGTGCTCCTAGACCTTAGTGCTGCTTTTGATACCATTGATCACCACATTCTTTTGGAGAGATTGGAAACCCAAATTGGTCTACACGGACAAGTTCTGGCCTGGTTTAGATCTTATCTGTCGGAAAGATATCAGTTTGTCTCTGTGAATGGTTTATCCTCTGACAAATCAACTGTAAATTTCGGTGTTCCTCAAGGTTCCGTTTTAGGACCACTGTTGTTTTCACTATATATTTTACCTCTTGAGGATGTTATTCGAAAACATAATGTTAACTTTCACTGCTATGCGGATGACACACATTTGTACATTTCAATGAAACATGGTGAAGCCCCAAAATTGCCCTCGCTAGAAGCATGTGTTTCAGACATAAGGAAGTGGATGGCAGCAAACTTTCTACTTTTAAACTCGGACAAAACAGAGATGCTTGTTCTAGGTCCCAAGAAACAAAGAGATCTTCTGTTGAATCTGACAATTAATCTTAATGGTTGTACAGTCATCTCAAATAAAACTGTGAAGGACCTCGGCGTTACTCTGGACCCTGATCTCTCTTTTGAAGAACATATCAAGACCATTTCAAGGACAGCTTTTTTCCATCTACGTAACATTGCAAAAATCAGAAACTTTCTGTCCAAAAATTATGCAGAAAAATTAATCCATGCTTTTGTCACTTCTAGGTTAGACTACTGCAATGCTCTACTTTCCGGCTACCTGGATAAAGCACTAAATAAACTTCAGTTAGTGCTAAATACGGCTGCTAGAATCCTGACTAGAACCAAAATATTTGATCATATTACTCCAGTGCTAGCCTCCCTACACTGGCTTCCTGTCAAAGCAAGGGCTGATTTCAAGGTTTTACTGCTAACCTACAAAGCATTACATGGGCTTGCTCCTACCTATCTCTCTGATTTGGTCCTGCCGTACATACCTACACGTACGCTACGGTCACAAGACGCAGGCCTCCTAATTGTCCCTAGAATTTCTAAGCAAACAGCTGGAGGCAGGGCTTTCTCCTATAGAGCTCCATTTTTATGGAACGGTCTGCCTACCCATGTCAGAGACGCAAACTCGGTCTCAACCTTTAAGTCTTTACTGAAGACTCATCTCTTCAGTGGGTCATATGATTGAGTGTAGTCTGGCCCAGGAGTGGGAAGGTGAACGGAAAGGCTCTGGAGCAACGAACCACCCTTGCTGTCTCTGCCTGGCCGGTTCCCCTCTTTCCACTGGGATTCTCTGCCTCTAACCCTATTACAGGGGCTGAGTCACCTGCTTACTGGGGCTCTCTCATGCCGTCCCTGGAAGGGGTGCGTCACCTGAGTGGGTTGATTCACTGATGTGGTCATCCTGTCTGGGTTGGCACCCCCCCTTGGGTTGTGCCATGGCGGAGATCTTTGCGGGCTATACTCAGCTTTGTCTCAGGATGGTAAGTTGGTGGTTGAAGATATCCCTCTACTGGTGTGGGGGCTGTGCTTTGGCAAAGTGGGTGGGGTTATATCCTTCCTGTTTGGCCCTGTCCGGGGGTGTCCTCGGGTAGGGCCACAGTGTCTCCTGACCCCTCCTGTCTCAGCCTCCAGTATTTATGCTGCAGTAGTTTATGTGTCGGGGGGCTGGGGTCAGTTTGTTATATCTGGAGTACTTCTCCTGTCCAATTCGGTGTCCTGTGTGAATCTAAGTGTGCGTTCTCTAATTCTCTCCTCTCTCTCGGAGGACCTGAGCCCTAGGACCATGCCCCAGGACTACCTGACATGATGACTCCTTGCTGCCCCAGTCCACCTGGCCGTGCTGCTGCTCCAGTTTCAACTGTTCTGCCTTATTATTATTCGACCATGCTGGTCATTTATGAATATTTGAACATCTTGGCCATGTTCTGTTATAATCTCTACCCGGCACAGCCAGAAGAGGACTGGCCACCCCACATAGCCTGGTTCCTCTCTAGGTTTCTTCCTAGGTTTTGGCCTTTCTAGGGAGTTTTTCCTAACCACCGTGCATCTACACCTGCATTGCTTGCTGTTTGGGGTTTTAGGCTGGGTTTCTGTACAGCACTTTGAGATATCAGCTGATGTACGAAGGGCTATATAAATACATTTGATTTGATTTGATTGGATTTATGTTGCATCCGTAATCTTACTCCCAGAATTCAGTGGCTGCAAAGGTTGAGTTCATCTGTCTGGTTTGAGAGTGGAAGTCAACACAGGCCTCTAATCAGGTAGATAGAACATAATGTATGATACTGTATGATACATGCATTTAAATGGTCTAAGTTCCTCATTTGTTCAGCTGATCATCATTTGAATAACCAGTGCACCTTCTCCTTCATGGACTCACCTCCACCATTTTTGTGGCAGAGGTAGGGGAACTTCCACGCGTTACCTAGGCCCATCACGTTCCCTGCTACGGCCAGGAGAAAGTCTTTCTCGCTGCCCCAGTGACCTCTCTCCTCCATCCTCACCTTCGCTAATCCCTCCTTCCCTGCACATCCCTGCTTCACCATCACCAACATTTCCTTCTGACCCAGGTCGTCATCCTTTCTTTTTCTTTCTTCACGTCTCTCCCATATATCTGTCCGTCCATTGTGTTCTGAAGGCTGGTATCTATTCCAAGTTCAGCCAGCGTGACTGAAGCAGCAGGAGTCTGAAATGTACTCATTGACTCAGACAGACACATTCCAACTGCTACCGTTGAGTTTGGACGACTACAATCCTTCAATAAGTTACTGAGGCCTGAAAGGACCCTACTCAAAGACATGGGCTCTAGAGTTCATCAATAAGTTACTGAGGCCTGAAAGGACCCTACTCAAAGACATGGGCTCTAGAGTTCATCAATAAGTTACTGAGGCCTGAAAGGACCCTACTCAAAGACATGGGCTCTAGAGTTCATCAATGAGTTACTGAGGCCTGAAAGGACCCTACTCAAAGACATGGGCTCTAGAGTTCATCAATGAGTTACTGAGGCCTGAAAGGACCCTACTCAAAGACATGGGCTCTAGAGTTCATCAATGAGTTACTGAGGCCTGAAAGGACCCTACTCAAAGACATGGGCTCTAGAGTTCATCAATAAGTTACTGAGGCCTGAAAGGACCCTACTCAAAGACATGGGCTCTAGAGTACATCAATAAGTTACTGAGGCCTGAAAGGACCCTACTCAAAGACATGGGCTCTAGAGTACATCAATAAGTTACTAAGGCCTGAAAGGACCCTACTCAAAGACATGGGCTCTAGAGTTCATCAATGAGTTACTGAGGCCTGAAAGGACCCTACTCAAAGACATGGGCTCTAGAGTTCATCAATGAGTTACTGAGGCCTGAAAGGACCCTACTCAAAGACATGGGCTCTAGAGTTCATCAATAAATTACCATAATGACAATTTACAAACAGGGATGAATTGTATTCCATCTCCTTGCACTCATAAAGTTGTTTATTTCATTGAAATCAAAGGGGTTTTTGCTTTGTCTCAACCATGAACACTATGCCGTTCGTTATGTTTAACAGTGCGAGCATGATTCCTGACAGAAATTAAGGGTAAATTCCTATTGTGGACTTCAGGAAACAGCAGAGGGAGCACCCCCCTATCCACATCGACGGGACACTAGTTTGGAACGGACTGTTACCTATGAGGAAAATATTATATAAAAGTGTAACCTTTGCTTACCTCAGGGTAAAACGCTAATTTAACACTTTGAAATGACCAATACTTTGAAATGACCTGTCTTCTCTTTATATCTATGTCCACAGTTCCCAAGACCCGATCCAGCTTCTGGAGGGCCAGAATCTTAACAGTGGTTGGCTGTCTATTGTTTCTGACTGTTGTTCTGTTGTGGAAGAGAGGAGGAGCAGTCAGAGAGACCTCCACTGTGACTCCCAAGTCTGACCCAAGTCTGGCATGATCCAGTCCTCATAGCAGGTACTGTCTCAACATCAACAGTGAAGAGGCAACTCCGGGATGTTGCAAAGAAAAAGCCATCTCTCAGACGGCGCAATAAAAAGAAAAGATTAAGATGGGCAAAAGAAAACAGACACTGGACAAAGGAACTCGCTGTTGATGTTGAGACGTGTTTTGCGGGTACTATTAAATGAAGCTGCCAGTTGAGGACTTGTGAGGCATCTGTTTCTCAAACTAGACACTCTAACGTACTTGTCCTCTTGCTCAGTTGTGCACCGGGGCCTCCCACTCTTTCTATTCTGGTTAGGGCCAGATTGCACTGTTCTGTGAAGAGAGTAGTACACAACATTGTTCAAAGTAGGCCAGTTTTATTGCTTCTTTAATCAGTACAACAGTTTTCAGCTGTGCTAACATAATTGCAAAAGGGTTTTCTAATGATCAATTAGCCTTTTTAAGTGATAAACTTGGATTAGCTAACACAACGTGCCATTGGAACACAGGAGTGATGTTTGCTGATAACGGGTCTCTGTACGCCTATGTAAGGAAACCTGCCTAAAGGAAACCACTAAGGAAACCTGCCTAAATGACTACTGACCCGTAGCACTCACGTCTGTAGCCATAAAGTGCCTTGAAGGGCTGGTCATGGCTCACATCAACACCATTATCACAGAAACCCTAGACCCACTCCAATTTTCGTACCGCCCAAACAGATCCACAAATGATGCAATCTCTATTTCACTCCACACTGCCATTTCACACCTGTAGAAAAATAACACCTATGTGAGAATGCTATTCATTGACTACTGCTCAGCGTTCAAAACCATAGTGCCGTCAAAGCTCAACAATAAGCTAAGGACCCTGGGACTAAACACCCAATTCATCACTGGGGACAAGCTTCCTGCCGTCCAGGACCTCTACACCATGCGGTGTCAGTGGAAGGCCCAAAGAATTGTCAAAGACTCCAGCCACCCTAGTCATAGACTGTTCTCTCTGCTACCGCACGGCAAGTGGTACTGGGCCAAGGCTAGGTCCAAAAGGCTTCATAACAGCTTCTACCCCCAAGCCATGAAACTCCTGAACATCTAATCAAATGGCTACCCAGACTATTTGCATTGCTTTGCAGTGCTGCTGCTACTCTATGTTATTATCTATGTATAGTTCCTGCCATTAGAAAGAGATTGTGATACCTCACATCTCAAAATAATGTTAGATCCCTCACTTCCAAGGCAGTTATAGTCAATGAACTAATCACTGATCATAATCTTGATGTGATTGGCCTGACTGAAACATGGCTATAGCCCGATGAATTTAGTGTGTTAAATGAGGCCTCACCTCCTGGTTACACTAGCGTCCCGCAAAGGCGGAGGTTTTGCTAACATTTACGATAGCAAATTTCAATTTACAAAAAAAAAATGTTTTCGTCTTTTGAGCTTCTAGTCATGAAATCTATGTAGCCCACTCAATCACTTTTTAAAGCTACTGTTTACAGGCCTCCTGGGCCATATACAGCGTTTCTCACTGAGTTCCCTGCTGCTCAATCATCCTATTTTTCCAACTTAATTGAGGAAAACAAGAACATTACGAAATGTATTTTTGATACTGTCGCAAAGCTAACTAAAAAGCAGCATTCCCCAAGAGAGGATGGCTTTCATTTCAGCAGTAATAAATTCATGAACTTCTTTGAGGAAAAGATCAAGATCATTAGAAAGCAAATTACGGACTCCTCTTTAAATCTGCTTATTCCTCCAAAGCCTAGTTGTCCTGAGTCTGTACAACTCTGCCAGGACCTAGGATCAAGAGAGACACTCAAGTGTTTTAATCCTATATCTCTTGACACAATGATGAAAATAATCATGGCCTCTAAACCTTCAAGCTGCATACTGGACCCTATTCCAACTAAACTAATGAAAGAGCTGCTTCCTGTGCTTGGCCCTCCTATGTTGAACATAATAAACGGCTCTCTATCCACCGGATGTGTACCAAACTCACTAAATGTGGCAGTAATAAAGCCTCTCTTGAAAAAGCCAAACCTTGACCCAGAAAATATGTAAAATTATCGGCCAATATTGAATCTTCCATTCCTCTCAATTTTTTTTGAAAAAGCCTGTTGTGGAGCAACTCACTGCCTTCCTGAAGACAAACAATGTATACAAAATGCTTCAGTCTGGTTTCAGACCCAATCATAGCACTGAGACTGAAACTGTGAAGGTGGTAAATGACCTTTTAATGGCGTCAGACCGAGGCTCTGTATCTGTCCTCGTGCTCCTAGACCTTAGTGCTGCTTTTGATACCATCGTTCACCACATTCTTTTGGAGAGATTGGAAACCCAACTTGGTCTACATTTACATTTACATTTAAGTCATTTAGCAGACGCTCTTATCCAGAGCGACTTACAAATAGTCTACACGGACAAGTTCTGGTGTGGTTTAGATCTTATCTGTCGGAAAGATATCAGTTTGTCTCTGTGAATGGTTTGTCCTCTGACAAATCAACTGTACATTTCGGTGTTCCTCAGGGTTCCGTTTTAGGACCACTATTGTTTTCACTATATATTTTACCTCTTGGGGATGTCATTCGAAAACATGTTAACTTTCACTGCTATGTAGATGACACACAGCGTACATTTCAATGAAACATGGTGAAGCCCTAAAATTGCCCTCGCTAGAAGCCTGTGTTTCAGACATAAGGAAGTGGATGGCTACAAACGTTCTAGTTTTAAACTCGGACAGAACAGAGATGCTTGTTCTAGGTTCCAAGAAACAAAGAGATCTTCTGTTGAATCTGACAATTAATCTTGATGTACAGTCGTCTCAAATAGAACTGTGAAGGACTTTGGCGTTACTCTGGACCCTGATCTCTCTTTTGACGAACATATCAAGACTGTTTCAAGGGCAGCTTTTTTCAATCTACGTAACATTACAAAAAAAATAAACCTTCTGTCCAAAAATGATGCAGAAAAATTCATCCATGCTTTTGTTACTTCTAGGTTAGACTACTGCAATGCTCTACTTTCCGGCTACCCGGATAAAGCACTAAATTAACTTCAGTTAGTGCTTAATACGGCTGCTAGAATCCTTACTAGAACAAAAAAATGATCATATTATTCCAGTGCTAGCCTCCCTACACCGGCTTCCTGTTAAGGCAAGGGCTGATTTCAAGGTTTTACTGCTGACCTAGAATTACATGGGCTTGCTCCTACCTATCTTTCCGATTTGGTCCTGCCGTACATACCTCCTAATTGTCCCTAGAATTTCTAAGCAAACAGCTGGAGGCAGGGCTTTCTCCTATAGAGCTCCATTTTTATTGAGCGGTCTGCCTACCCATGTGAGAGACGCAGACTCGGTCTCAACCTTTAAGTCTTTACTGAAGACTCATCTCTTCAGTGGGTCATATGATTGAGTGTAGTCTGGCCCAGGAGTGTGAAGGTGAACGGAAAGGCTCTGAAGCAACGAACCGCCCTTGCTGTCTATGCCTGGCCGGTTCCCCTCTCTCCACTGGGATTCCCTGCCTCTAACCCTATTACAGGGGCTGAGTCACTGGCTTACTGATTCTCTTCCATGCTGTCCCTAGGAGGGGTGCGTCACTTGAGTGGGTTGAGTCACTAACGTGATCTTCCTCTCTGGGTTGGCGCCCCCCCCCTTGAGTTGTGCCTTGGCGGAGATCTTTGCGGGCTTTACTCGGCCTTTGTGGGCTATACTCGGCCATCTCAGGATGGTAAGTTGGTGGTTGAAGATATCCCTCTCGTGATGTGGGGGCTGTGCTTTGGCAAAGTGGGCGGGTTTATATCCGGCCTATTTGGCCATGTCCGGGGGTATCATCAGTTGGGGCCACAGTGTCTCCTGACCCATCCTGTCTCAGCCTCCAGTATTTATGCTGCAGTAGTTTATGTGTCGGGGGGCTATGGTCAGTCTGTTATATCTGGAGTACTTCTCCTGTCTTATCCGGTGTCCTATGTGAATTTAAGTATGCTCTCTCTAATTATCTATTTCACTTTTTCTTTCTCTCTCTCGGAGGACCTGAGCCCTCGGATGCCTCAGGACTACCTGGCCTGATGACTCCTTGCTGTCCCCAGTCCACCTGGCCGTGCTGCTGCTCCAGTTTCAACTGTACTGCCTGCGGCTATGGAACCCTGACCTGTTCACCGGACTGTCTACCTGTCCCAGACCTGCTGTTTTCAACTCTCTAGAGACAGCAGGAGTGGTAGAGTTAATGATCGGCTATGAAAAGCCAACTGACATTTACTCCTGAGGTGCTTACTTGCTGCACCCTCGACAACTACTGTGATTACTATTATTTGACCATGCTGGTCATTTATGAACATTTGAACATCTTGGCCATGTTCTGTTATAATCTCCACCCGGCACAGCCAGAAGAGGACTGGCCACCCCTCATAGCCTGGTTACTTTCTAGGTTTCTTCCTAGGTTTTGGCCTTTCTAGGGAGTTTTTCCTAGCCACCATGCTTCTACACCTGCATTGCTTGCTGTTTGGGGTTTTAGGCTGGGTTTCTGTGCAACACTTTGAGATTTCAGCTGATATAAGAAGGGCTTTATAAATAAAATTGATTTGATTTGATATAGTCACTTTAATAACTGTACCTACATGTACATATTACCTTGATTAACTGGTGCCCACACACCCTGTAAATAGCCTTGCTTTTATAGCCTTTACTGCTGCTCTTTAATTATTTGTAACTTTTATTTTGTAATTTTTTAAAGGTATTTTCTTAACTGCATTGTTGGTTTAGGGCTTGTAAGTAAGCATTTCACTGTAAGGTCTACATCTGTTGTATCGGGCGCATGTGACACATAAAATATGTACATCAACATTCATAGCTTTATACACAGAACATGAAAAAACAAGCAATGATATTTCACGCAAATATGATGTGGATATGGCATTGTCAATAAAATAAAGATATCACATGTAGGCCTACTACTTCCAGTTACAGTGGTTTCCATATGAGAAATTGAACAAAAATGTAGTTTGTGGCCCAGGAAGAGCACAGAGGTATTTTGGTAAGTTATTCAACAAAGTGTTTAAATTATCTCTGGCTCTGACCAATGAATGAAGAGATATGAGAGCAGTTAGCTGTTAGCTAGCGTATTTTTTTGTCACTCAAAACTCTGTCAAGGTACAGTGCCTTGCGAAAGTATTCGGCCCCTTGAACTTTGCGACCTTTTGCCACATTTCAAGCTTCAAACATAAAGATATAAAACTGTATTTTTTTGTGAAGAATCAACAACAAGTGGGACACAATCATGAAGTGGAACGACATTTATTGGATATTTCAAACTTTTTTAACAAATCCAAAACTGAAAAATTGGGCGTGCAAAATTATTCAGCCCCTTTACTTTCAGTGCAGCAAACTCTCTCCAGAAGTTCAGTGAGGATCTCTGAATGATCCAATGTTGACCTAAATGACTAATGATGGTAAATACAATCCACCTGTGTGTAATCAAGTGTCCGTATAAATGCACCTGCACTGTGATAGTCTCAGAGGTCCGTTAAAAGCGCAGAGAGCATCATGAAGAACAAGGACCACACCAGGCAGGTCCGAGATACTGTTGTGAAGAAGTTTAAAGCCGGATTTGGATTCAATAAGATTTCCCAAGCTTTAAACATCCCAAGGAGCACTGTGCAAGCGATAATATTGAAATGGAAGGAGTATCAGACCACTGCAAATCTACCAAGACCTGGCCGTCCCTCTAAACTTTCAGCTCATACAAGGAGAAGACTGATCAGAGATGCAGCCAAGAGGCCCATGATCACTCTGGATGAACTGCAGAGATCTACAGCTGAGGTGGGAGACTCTGTCCATAGGACAACAATCAGTCGTATATTGCACAAATCTGGCCTTTATGGAAGAGTGGCAAGAAGAAAGCCATTTCTTAAAGATATCCATAAAAAGTGTTGTTTAAAGTTTGCCACAAGCCACTTGGGAGACACACCAAACATGTGGAAGAAGGTGCTCTGGTCAGATGAAACCAAAATTGAACTTTTTGGCAACAATGCAAAACGTTATGTTTGGCGTAAAAGCAACTCAGAACACACCATCCCCACTGTCAAACATGGTGATGGCAGCATCATGGTTTGGGCCTGCTTTTCTTCAGCAGGGACAGGGACAATGGTTAAAATTGATGGAAAGATGGATGGAGCCAAATACAGGACCATTCTGGAAGAAAACCTGATGGAGTCTGCAAAAGACCTGAGACTGAGACGGAGATTTGTCTTCCAACAAGACAATGATCCAAAACATAAAGCAAAATCTACAATGGAATGGTTCAAAAATAAACATATCCAGGTGTTAGAATGGCCAAGTCAAAGTCCAGACCTGAATCCAATCGAGAATCTGTGGAAAGAACTGAAAACTGCTGTTCACAAATGCTTTCCATCCAACCTCACTGAGCTCGAGCTGTTTTGCAAGGAGGAATGTGAAATAATTTCAGTCTCTCGATGTGCAAAACTGATAGAGACATACCCCAAGCGACTTACAGCTGTAATCGCAGCAAAAGGTGGCGCTAAAAAGTATTATCTTAAGGGGGCTGAATAATTTTGCACGCCCAATTTTTCAGTTTCTGAATTGTTAAAAAAGTTTGAAATATCCAATAAATGTCGTTCCACTTCATGATTGTGTCCCACTTGTTGTTGATTCTTCACAAAAAAATACAGTTTTATATCTTTATGTTTGAAGCCTGAAATGTGGCAAAAGGTCGCAAAGTTCAAGGGGGCCGAATACTTTCGCAAGGCACTGTACACAATAGGTTTTTTGAAATGACCTCTCCTCTTATATTTGACGAGGTGTAAATACTTCTGACACCATGTGATGTGTTCAAGACAGCTGAGAACTCTAGGAAAAAGAGGTCAAATCATGACATCAGTGATCTTAAGGTCAGAAAGTCGGAGCTTGGAGCTCGAGAAAGAGGCCCGAGTTCCCGACTTGGTATTCGGAGCTCGTTTTGTTTCGAGTTCTCAGTTTGAACACTCGGAAGTCAGAGATTTCCGAGTTCCCAGCTCCCAGTTGTTTTGAACACGGCATTAGTCAGAAATCACAGGAGGCTGGTGGCACCATAATTGGGGACAAAGGCTTGTGGAAATAGCTGGAAGAGAATTAGTGGAATCCATAATGATGCTGTGAATCCATAATGATGCTGTGAATCCATAATGATGCTGTGAATCCATAATGATGCTGTGAATCTTTAATGATTCTGTGAATCCATAATGACAATGACGATGATGATGAATAAACAAAGTTGCTGGATGTTGATGATTATGATGATTTCTCAAAGGCAGGTCTGGGTCAGGGTTCTGGCATGCAGTGGAGGAGATGGTGCTTTTCAATGCAGCCATGGACTTTTGAGCTCAACACAGTCTGCCCCGGTCTGACTCGGAGCACGTGGAGGAAGCCCTGGCGATGCTACGGCAGTTCTGGGCCCAAACCCTGCTCTCTGCACGGGTCAAAGAGTACCAGGGGGCAAGATACCAGTCTGGGACAGCTGCTGCACCCACTGCATGTACTATAGGCCAACCACATGGTACTCTGTAAGATAAAACATGTGGAATGTGAACATCACTCATCCAATAGTTTTTGGCATTGTGGAAATTTGAATGTGCAATGAGTCTTTCACATGAGAATAACAGGAGAGATCCCCAGTGTCTGACCTGCAGGACGCGGACTGTCTGCTACAGGATTTCTACAGCCATAGCAACCGGGTGGAGATGCGTCAGCGTGCTGCTGCAGCCTGGACAGCCAGCCTTCCCTGTAGCCACAGGTACAGTTAAAACCCATTGTGGGTGATATTAATGAGAACTTGGTTCATGGTTCTCTTTGTCTACCTGTCATCCACAGAGGACAGTCCTACCTGTATGCAAAGATAACCTCCTGCGCAGGCTGACCCAGAGTCAGCAATATCCTCTACTGCTCACCATCAGGTACTTCAGCCCCTACCCACCCAAACCACAGGGTACGGAGGCCTAGCTAGATTCATCCTTGTGTAGATTGTAGAACTAACATCTGAGTCAGATATATTGATTAAGTTATTTGTAATCTTTCAAAACCCCAGAAATATGGTAGGCCTATGTTCAAACGTCTGCAAGCTTCAACATGAGTGTGGTATCCATTTGAGAAATTCTCTGTTACTCTTTATAATAACCTTATCTTTTAATAATCCAAATAAATCTTTATAAATGCTGTGTCTCAGGGAAGTGTAGTCACAGGGGGTGTACTGGACAGCAGTCGCCACCAGGGATTCAAGGGGGATATCAATAAGGACAGCACCTCCCCACTATTTTCCCCCCATCACTACCTCCATGTGGAGGCTGTCTGCCTCAATACCACGGCAACCCTTACTGTGCTCGGAGACCTCCGAGACAGTGTGCACTACACTACCTTCCTCGGGGGGTTTATGTAGCATTCAATATGATGTTAAATGCACTTTTTTTTAAATGCAATTTGATATGATTATTACATTTGAATTTGATCTATAGACAATCCAATATACATTTGTGCTGATACACTGAACATGGTACAAATACAGTACTTATCACATAATGGGTTGAAACCAGTTGTCACAATGTTTTATTCTGTTGGCTGTACTCTCCCGAGGGTAGACTGTTTCCTTCTGTTGGCTGTACTCTCCCAAGGGCAGACTGTTTCCTTCTGTTGGCTGTACTCTCCTGAGGGCAGACTGTTTCCTTCTGTTGGCTGTACTCTCCTGAGGGCAGACTGTTTCCTTTTGTTGGCTGTACTATCCCGAGGGCAGACTGTTTCCTTCTGTTGGCTGTACTATCCTGAGGGCAGACTGTTTCCTTCTGTTGGCTGTACTCTCCTGAGGGCAGACTGTTTCCTTTTGTTGGCTGTACTATCCTTAGGGCAGACTGTTTCCTTCTGTTGCTGTACTCTCCCGCTCTCCTTCTGACTATCCTGGGGCAGACTGTTTCCTTCTGTTGGCTGTACAGACTGTTTCCTCCTGAGAGGCAGACTGTTTCCTTTTGTTGGCTGTGCTCTCCTGAGGGCAGACTGTTTCCTTCTGTTGGCTGTACTCTCCTGAGGGCAGACTGTTTCCTTCTGTTGGCTGTACTCTCCTGAGGGCAGACTCCTTCTGTTGGCTGTACTATCCTGAGGGCAGACTGTTTCCTTCTGTTGGCTGTACAGACTGTTTCTCTGTTGGCTGTACTCTCCTGAGGGCAGACTGTTTCCTTCTGTTGGCTGTACTATCCTGAGGGCAGACTGTTTCCTTCTGTTGGCTGTGCTCTCCTGAGGGCAGACTGTTTCCTTCTGTTGGCTGTACTCTCCCGAGGGCAGACTGTTTCCTTCTGTTGGCTGTACTATCCTGAGGGCAGACTGTTTCCTTCTGTTGGCTGTACTCTCCTGAGGGCAGAATGTTTCCTTCTGTTGGCTGTACTCTCCTGAGGGCAGACTGTTCAGTGTGGAGCAGCCTCCAGCGCTGGTGTTTGTTATGGATCACTACTGCTCGCCTCTGTGCCCACTTCATTATCCAGACCCGCGCCAACACCCCCGAGCAGTCTGGCACCTTCTTGCTGGGGCCCTTCTATGACCCAGGTGAGGGGAGAGGGCACGACCGGGCCAGGGGGTTAGGGGTCAGGGTTAGGGTCAGGGCCAAACCCCTGTGCCGAAAGTGTGTTACAGGCAAAACTCCTTTCTTCAGTTTATTTAATGTACACATACTAATCACCTTGCCCATCCCTCTATATGTCATCATTTCCTGTGTAGTATCCCTGGTATCACATCCTGCCCCCTTCTCCCCCAGGATCCTGAAATGTCCACCCCATCTTGCTCCACCATGTGAGTAGAGCACACCTGTCCAGGCCAGATGGACTGTCTCTCTGGCTGTCTCTCGGGCCTGGCTTCCCTCCAGCTCTCCCTGGGTCAGGGCGTTCTTACCCTGCTCCACGGCCCCACAGACCCCCCCAGGGGACAGAGAGGAGACTACCAGGGCACAGACCTAGAGGAGAACCAGCCCACCCCCAACCACAACCAGAGAGACAGGGAGCAGACAAGCCTAGCACAGGGGAGAATGGCCATGCTGAACTGAGACCCAGGCTGGTTCTAGGTAACCCTCCTCTGAACGTGGCCCAGTGGACAGGTGGATTTGCCCTGTAGGTGAGGTACGCCTCCCCCTGCTGCGAGACGGGACTGGCAATGTGCGGCGCTGCCATCTGACCTCCAGCCAGCAGAGGGGTATGTGGGAGAGGAGTGGAGTGTTAAACAGGGCTGTAGAGAAGCCACTCTATGTCAAATAAGCTTTAAGATGTTCTGTAACCAAAAGGCTTCTGTTTTTATGGGCCACTTGAAGAATACTTTAGACTTCAATTCCTCACTTCAAAACACACTGTATCTGGAAATCCTACACTGGAAAACAGACAATGATTAGTTAAGTTGTGTTTTTTAAATTGTATTTAAATAAATTATGTGTTTTTTTTTACTTGAATTTTCCATGAATGTAGTTCCTTCAGTCCGAACCATGTTAAAATCAAATCACAACGTATTTCAAGTACATTTAACAGTCAAAACACACTTCACAGAAGGAAAAACAAGACAGTTGAAATATATCTCCTTCTCCATTGAGTTACTTCCTGATGTTAGCCACTCCTTCAATGATATACTCAAATGTTTATTTGTTGTTTAGATTACATCTTTCAGCTCGTAAAATAAGAACAGGACAAAAAAAAAATGTAACATCAACCACAACAAAAGCAGCAATTTTAACATTTATAAATGACTTTAGGGTTGTATAGAGCATCAACCACAAGAAAAAAAGCAGCAACTTTAACATTTATAAATGACTTTAAGGTTGTATAGAGCATCAACCACAACAACAAAAGCAGCAATTCTAACATTATGTAAATGACTTTCAGGTTGTATAGAGAGCATCAACAACAAAAGCAGCAAGTCTAACATTTTGTAAATTACTTTAGGGTTGCATAGAGCATCAAATGCATACAGACTTTTCTCATTCATCGTTGGTCATCCTCTTACTCTGGGTTTTGTGCTGAATAAACAGGAAAGGGAAAAATCTTTACAATGTGTGTTAGGGGTCATTAAGCTCTTGTTTACTTTACTCTGATCAGAAATAACAATTAAGATTGACTCTTACCTACTGCTCTCCTCCATACTAAATACTTGAATAGGACAGTGAGTATCAAGACTACAGATACAATGATGACTATAGCCATGAGCACATTGGCCAGGTTCTTCTTTGGCGCTAGAAAAAGACGTACATATGAACATATTACATGCTGTAGTATATCTTCAGCTGATTCAATTGTAAATTATATTGGGAAATGTACCTTACCCCAGGTTACTGTGATGTTCCCAGCTATACTGCTGTGGAGCACCAGGCAGCTGTAGCTCTGGGTGTCCTGGGCTTCCTGTGGGACAGTCAGGCTCTTCCTCAGCTGGTATGACCCGTCTCCGTTGGACAGCACCTCCCCACTGTTCACCCCGTCTACCATGGGAAGCCCCTCTGCCCCCAGCCACTCCACCTGCACCGCCCGAGGGTAGAACCCTGTCACATGACATGTGACCTCCACCTCGGAGTTGCCATGAGGCGGTCTTTCAAACAGACTCACCGCAGGGACTTAAGAGGAACATTTTTGATGAACACATTTGGTCTGCCTTTCCAATGCAAGTGACATCTTGACATTACAGACATGTGTTGTTTGTTAACTACAAAATGTCACATCTCGAAGAACATATACAGTGCCTTCGGAAAGTATTCAGACCCCTTGACTTTTTGCACATTTTGTTATGTTACAACCTTATTCTAAAATGTATTAAATTGTTTTTTCCCCTCATCAAACCTACGCACAATACCCCACAATGACAAAGCAAAAACAGATTTTCAGAAGTTTTTGCTAATAATAAAAGAAACTGAATCACATTTACATAAGTATTCAGACCCTTTACTCAGTAATTTGTTGAAGCACCTTTGGCAGCGATTACAGCCTTGAGTCTTCTTGGCTATGACGCCACAAGCTTGGCACACCTGTATATGGGGAGTTTCTCTTATTATTCTCTCCAGATCCGCTCAAGCTTTGTCAGGTTGGATGGGGACTGTTGCTGCACAGCTATTTTCAGGTCTCTCCAGAGATGTTCGATCTGGGCTCTGGCTGGGCCACTCAAGAACATTGAAAGACATGTCCCGAAGCCACTCCTGCATTGTCTTGGCTGTGTGCTTAGGGTCGTTGTCCTGTTGAAAGATGAACCGTTGCCCCAGTCTGAGAACCTGCTACAGAGCGCTCAATTTTGAGTCTCATAGCAAAGGGTCTGAATACTTATGTAAATAAGTTATTTCTGTTTTAGGTTTTTTTAACACATTTGCAGCAATTTCTAAAAACCTGTTTTCGCATTGTCATTGTGGGGTATTGTGTGTAGATTGCTGAGGATTTATTTTTTATTCATCCATTTTAGTATAAGGCTGTAACGTAAACAAAGTGTGGAAAAAGTCAAGGGGTATGAATACTTTCCGAAGGCACTGTATAGCTTGTGCTCTGGGGCAATGATTTTGTTTAATGGAAAGGAGAACATAGGTATGGTAAGTGCAATACCTCGTCGAGGTTTTACAAAATGTACCGGTTAATAAAGGTGTGTTGTTACCTTTGGGTTCTCGAACTGTAACGCTAAACTCTAACAGTTTCTTCAGCCAACGGATGCATCCAGATTCGTAATGAATGACCAGCCTAACAAGATCTTCTAAATCTGTTTCCCTTTTTCTTTTGTAAAAAACAGCATGGGAAACTGCAGCTGTCCATGTTCTGGTCGATACATCGAAGCTGACAAAGTCCTTGCCGTCATATGCATGGCTCATAAAGGCCTCTGTGGTTCCGTCTGACTTCCATCCACAGCGTCCGTGAGCTTGGTAAAAGTGATCTGTATGACACATAAAATGACCATAATAAATCAGCACCATTTACTTCAAATATAGACTGCTGGTTAAAAGTATCAGCTCACAAAGGTAGGCTAATGGCTGCAACTAAGAAAATATGTTTTTGGGTTATTGAACCTCTGTATAGCCATGCAATTCTCCTTAAGGCCTTCAGCTCTGTTGCACTGTCTCGGCACACATATTTTGTCTTACCATGTGAATGATTGTAATGTTCACTTGTTACTCTCACAGCAGTATCCATTACATATCGATTAAATTTCAGATTTCGATGAACCTCCTGCCAAAATTCAATTCCCTCAGGGTGGTTCAACCATTCTGGCACTACGGCCTCTTGTTCAGCACTGCTGTTGTAGTAATAGACAATGACATCATCTATCATTACCAACTGGATATTTTTCGGATACAAGGTCCCTTGGGTTGCGATGCAATGGCGATGAAGAGAATGAGGGGCTGGAAGACAACACTTCAAGTTATCGTTTCTGTAGCCTATTTCAATAGACAACGTCAAGACAATATTGTGTAGGGGTTGTGTTTGCTGGGTTTAGCCTATTGAAGCCTTTAAAAAATGTATACAAAGTAAAACTGCATTCAGTTTGTTATACTATGACACAACTTGGTGAGACAAGAATGCCAAAAACACAATTCAAATAATGAACTCACCTACGATGGAAAACTGCATGAATAAAATTAAAATTGTGGTTATCATATTTGCAATAACATGTTCTCGTTGGTGTATTCATGAACACAGAAGTGAAAGTGAAAGTGAAATAACATGTGTTCTTCTTCTTCTTCTGTGGATTTTAGGTGTATTACCGCCACCAACTGGACTGGAGTGTGGACCAGAGGGGAAGGTCTAAGTCCTACCCAATAATCTCGTCTCCCTAAGGAAACTCGTCTCCCTAAGGAAACGATATACATCATTAAATACTCCTGGCTCTTCAACCCCATTACCCCTCAGATCTAATAACAAATCGCTTCATTTCTCTCCCATATTTCTGGCACTGAAATGGAACATGTTCCACTGTCTCCATCTCCTCCTGACAATGATCACACCCCCCAGTCGGATGTTTCCCCACTACTTTCAATGTACTATTGAGCCTTATGTGTCCCTGTCTCAGCCTTGTGACTACACTTTCCTCCCTTCTCTCTCGGCCCGAGGACCTCCCTGACCCCACCTTTTCCTGGATCTTATACGTCTTCCCTTACTCTCCCTGTTCCACAACTCTTATACATCTTCCCTTACTCTCCCTGTTCCACAACTCTTATATGTCTTCCCTTACTCTCCCTGTTCCACAACTCTTATACTCTCCCTGTTCTTCCCCCTTACTCTCCCTGTTCCACAACTCTTATACACTTCTTTTCCTGTTCCACAACTCTTATACATCTTCCCTCTCTCCCTGTTCCACATCTTATACATCTTCCCTTACTCTCCCTGTTCCTTACAACTCTTATACGTCTTCCCTTTACTCTCCCTGTTCCACAACTCTTATAGATAACAACTCTTATACATCTTCCCTTACTCTCCCTGTTCCACAACTCTTATACGTCTTCCCTTACTCTCCCTGTTCCACAACTCTTATACGTCTTCCCTTACTCTCCCTGTTCCACAACTCTTATACATCTTCCCTTACTCTCCCTGTTCCACAACTCTTATACGTCTTCCCTGACCCCACCTTTTCCTGGATCTTATACGTCTTCCCTTACTCTCCCTGTTCCACAACTCTTATAGATCTTCCCTTACTCTCCCTGTTCCACAACTCGTCTTCCCTACTCTCCCTGTCTTCCCTTACTCTCCCTGTTCCACAACTCTTATACATCTTCCCTTTACTCTCCCTGTTCCCTGACAACTCTTATACACAACTCTTCCCTTACTCTCCCTGTTCCACAACTCTTATACACTCTCCCTGTTCCACAACTCTTATACTCTTCCCTTACTCTCCCTGTTCCACAACTCTTACATCTTCCCTTACTCTCTTTCCACAACTTTATACTCTCCCTGTTCCACAACTCTTTCCTTATCTCCCTGTTCCACAACTCTTCCCCCTTACTCTCCCTGTTCCACAACTCTCCCTTCCCTTACTCTCCCTGTTCCACAACTCTTATACATCTTCCCTTACTCTCCCTGTTCCACAACTCTTATACATCTTCCCTTACTCTCCCTGTTCCACAACTCTTATACGTCTTCCCTTACTCTCCCTGTTCCACAACTCTTATACGGCTTTCCTTTCTCTCCCTGTTCCACAACTCTTGTACGTCTTCCCTTACTCTCCCTGTTCCACAACTCTTATACATCTTCCCTTACTCTCCCTGTTCCACAACTCTTATACGTCTTCCCTTACTCTCCCTGTTCCACAACTCTTATACGTCTTCCCTTACTCTCCCTGTTCCACAACTCTTGTACGTCTTCCCTTACTCTCCCTGTTCCACAACTCTTATACGTCTTCCCTTACTCTAAGGATGTGGAGATGAACACACACAGCTAAATTAATATAGCTGCAAGCAGCAATGCCGGGGTTCAGCCGTTGACCCACTGTGCCACTATCATGACAAATTAGACACATCGCCCCATGCAATGAGAAACTACTCAAATTAAAACATGTCATTTAATTGTCACATGCTTTGTAAACAACAGGTGTAGACTTACAGTGAAATGTTTACTTACTGTACTGTTTAACACGCAGCGAAATATCACTGGTTATATCCATAATGAGCGCTCTAACTAACTCTATGGTTTGGAGAGACTAGGCTGCCAAGCCACATCCGGTTTTTTTGAACCTCGCTCTGTGCAACAGGGTTCTGGACTTCCTGACGGCCGCACCCAGGTGGTGAAGGTAGGAAACAACACCTCCACTTCACTGATTCACAACACAGGGGCCCCACAAAAATGCGTGCTCAGCCCCCTCCTGTACTCCCTGTTGACCCATGACCACGTGGTCCTGCATGCCTCTAACTCAATCATCAAGTTTGCAAACTACACAACAGTAGTAGGCCTGATTACCAACAATGACGAGACAGCCTACAGAGAAGAGGTGAGGGCCCTGGCAGAGTGGTGCCAGGAAAATAACATCTTCAACGTCAACAAAACGAAGGAGCTGGTCATGGACGCCCCTATCCACATCGACAGGACCAGTGGAGAGGGTGAAAAGCTTTATGTTCCACTGCGTACACATCACTGGCAATCTGAAATGGTCAACCCACACAGACAGTGTGGTGAGGAAGGCGCAACAGAGCCTCTTCAACCCCAGGAGGCAGAAGAAATTTGGCTAAGACCCTCACAAACTTTTACAGATGCACAATTGAGAGCATCCTGTCGGGCTGTATCACTGCCTGCGACTGCAAGGCTATCCAGAGGGTGGTGAGGTCTGCCCAATGCATCAAAGACATCAACCACCCAAGCCACAGCCTGTTCACCCAGCAACCATCCAGAAGGCGAGGTCAGTACAGGTACAAGCTGGGACAGAGAAACTGAAAACCAGCTTCTATCTCAAGGCCATCAGACTTAAATAGCCATCACTACCCGGCTACCACCTGGTTACTTAACCCTGCACCTTAGAGGCTGCAGCCCTATATACATAGACATGGAATCACTGGTCACTTTAATAATGGAACACTAGTCACTTTAATAATGGAACACTATTCACTACACATTTCATGTGTATATACTGTATTTTAGTCAAAAGTTATTTCTGATTTCAGGTAGGCCCTGAATGTGCCTGCATGGGTAGGGCTCGGGCTTAAAATTCATGCCCATGCATGGCATTAGGCCTTGCTCGCAGTTGGCATTCCAATGTCTCCCAAAGGTATTTGATGGGGTTGAGGTCAGGGCTCTGCAGTTCTTCCACACCGTTCTCGACAAACCATTTCTGTATGGACCTCGCTTTGTGCATGGGGGCATTGTCATGCTGAAGCAGGAAAGGGCCTTGTCCAAAGTGTTGCGACAAATTTGGAAACACAGAATCATATAGAATGTCAGTGTTTTCTGTAGCATTCCAGTGAAGATAAATCTTAAACTTATCCTCTGCTGGAGAGGATAAGTTAAGACTCATCTTCACTGGAACTAAGGAGCCAGCCCCACACCATTATATAGCCTTCATTTCTCAGAACAAGAATAGACTGACGAGTTTCAGAAGGAAGTTTTTTGTTTCTGGCCATTTTGAGCCTGTAATCAAACCCACAAATGCTGATGCTCGAGATACTCAACTCGTTGAAAGAAGGCCAGTTGTTTTGCTTCTTAAAATCAGCACAACAGTTTTCAGCTGCGCTAACATAATTGCCAAAGGGTTTTCTAGTGATCAATTAGCCTTTTAAAATGATACATTTTGATTATCTAACTGTGGCAGACCAGGGGGTTTGGTCACTACGTTTACCCAGATCAGACACGGACAGAGAAGGACTTGTTCAGTTTCAAGGGTGTTTATTTAAATAGTTCAAAAAAGAAAAGGAGAGGTATCCCCCATGAGACCCTCTCCGGGATACCATCTTCTGGGCTCCGGGTCTTGTTCTATCCTGTTTGGCACACAAACTCAAATTCCCTCGTTTTCACTCATGCGCCAACTACATGGAAGTCACCTGACTTCCCCCCCCCCAGTTCCCCCTGTGTGCTGCCCTTCTGGCAGCTTTATGGGCCTTGCACAGCTGGTGAGCAATCCACCCTTAATTACTCACCAGCTCCCAATCAGCCCCAATTAGTCATGGCTGGGGATCCCGTCGAGACCTGGCACGTCCAGCAGATGGAGCCATCGCCTCGTGATGAACACTCCATCTGCTACCAGGTCTCAACGAGTCTCCCCCTGGTGACCTGCTGTAAGCCACATAACACAATGTGCCATTGGAACACAGGAGTGATGGTTGCTGATAATGGGCCTCTGTGTGCCTTTGTTCTGTAGATATTCCATTAAAAATCAACTATTTTCAGCAACAATATTCATTTACAACATTAACAATGTCTACACTGTATTTCTGATCAATTTGATGTTATGGACAAAAAATGTGCTTTGACCCCAAACCTTTGAACGGTAGTGTAAACTCAACAAAAAATAAACTTCCTTTTTTCAGGACCATGTCTTTCAAAGGTAATTCATAAAAATCCAAATAACTTTACAGATCTTCATTGTAAAGGTTTTAAACACTGCTTCCCATGCTTGTTCAATTCATGAACATGCACCTGTGGAACGGTCGTTAAGACACTAACAGTTTACAGACGGTAGGCAATTAAGGTCACAGTTATGAAAACTTAGGAAACGAAAGAGGCTTTTCTACCGACTCTGAAAAACACTAAAAGAAAGATGCCCAGGGTCCCTGCTCATCTGCGTGAATGTGCCTTAGGCATGCTGCAAAGAGGGATGAGGACTGCAGGCTTGTAGTCCTGTAGGCAGGTCCTCACCATACATCACCGGCAACTAGGTCGTCTATGGGCACAAACCCACTGTCACTGGACCAGACAGGACTGGCAAAAAGTGCTCTTCACTGACAAGTCGCGGTTTTGTCTCACCAGGGGTGATGGTCGGATTCGCGTTTATCGTCGAAGGAATGAGTGTTACACTGATGCCTGTACTCTGGAGCGTGATCGATTTGGAGGTGGAGGATCCGTCATGGTCTGGGGCGGTGTGTCACAGCGTCATTGGACTGAGTTTACTGTCATTGCAGGCAATTTCAATGCTTTGCAGGGAAGACATCCTCCTCCCTCATGTGGTACCCTTCCTGCAGGTTCATCCTGACATGACCCTCCAACATGACAATGCCAACAGCCATACTGCTCATTCTGTGCATGATTTCCTGCAAGACAGGAATGACAGTGTTCTGCCATGGTGAGCGAGGAGCCCGGATCTCAATCCCATTGAGCATGTCTGGAATCTGTTGGATCGGAGGGTGAGGGCTAGGGCCATTCCCCCCCAGAAATGTCCGGGAAATTGCAGGTGACTTGGTGGAAAAGTGGGGTAACATCTCACAGCAAGAACTGGCAAATCTGGTGCAGTCCATGAGGAGGAGATGCACTGCAGTACTTAATGCAGCTGGTGGCCACACCAGATACTGACTTTTGATTTTTACCCTCCTTTGTTCAGGGACACGTTATTCCATTTCTGTTAGTCACATGTCTGTGGAACTTGTTCAGTTTATGTCTCAGTTGTTGAATCTTGTTACGTTCACACAAATATTTACACATGTTAAGTTTGCTGAAAATAAACGCAGTTGACAGTGAGAGGACGTTTATTTTTTGCTGAGTTTATACACATAAATATACATTTATTTATATATATACAGTGGCAAGAAAAATTGTGAACCCTTTGTAATTACCTGCTTTTCTGCATAAATTGGTCATAAAATTTGATCTGAACTTCATCTAAGTCACAACAATAGACAAACACAGTCTGCTTAAACTAATGACACACAAACAATTATATATTTTCATGTCTTTATTTAACACACCTTGTAAACATTCACAGTGTAGGGTAGTAAAAATATGTGATCCCTTGGATTTAATAACTGGTTGACCCTCCTTTGGCATCAATAATCTCAACCAAATGTTTTCTGTAGTGGCGGATCAGACCTTCATAATGGCCAGGGGGCATTTTGAACCATTCATCTTTACAAAACTGTTTCAGTTCAACAATATTCTTAGGATGTCTGGTATGAACCGCTCTCTAGGTCATTCCACAGCATTTTAAATCGGGTTGAGGTCAGGACTCTGACTGGGCCACTCCAGAAGGTGTAATTTCTTCTGTTGAAGCCATTCTGTTGATGTACTTCTGTGTTTTGGGTCGTTGTCCTGTTGCATCACCCAACTTCTGTTGAGCTTCAATTGGCAGACAGCCTTACATTCTCCTGCAAAATGTCTTGATAAACATGGGGGAATTCATTTTTCCGTCGATGATTGCAAGCTGAGGCAGCAAAGCAGCCCCAAACCATGATGCTCCCTCCACCATATTTTACAATTGGGATGAGGTTTTGATGTTGGTGTGCTGTGCCTTTTTTCCACACATAGTGTTGTGTTCCTTCCAAACAACTCAACTTTAGTTTCATCTGTCCACAGAATATTTTGACAGAAGCGCTTTGGAACATCCAGGTGCTCTTTTGCGAACTTCTGACGTGCAGAAATGTTTTTTTTGGACAGCAGTGGCTTCTTCCATGGTGTCCTCCCATGAACACCATTCTGGTTTCGTATTTTACATATCGTAGACTCGTCAACAAAGATGTCAGCATGTTCCAGAGATTTCTGTCTAGCTGACACTCTAGGATTATTCTTAATGGGCTAGGTGTCCCGCTTGCAGGACAATTTCCAGTGAAACTGGAGGGCGCATAATTCAAATAAATAATCATAGAAATTATGGATATTAAACATTTATGTATATACAAGTGTCTTATGTCGGTTAAAAGCTTAAATTCTTGTTAATCTAACTGTCCGATTTACAGTATGCTTTACAGCATGCCATGCGATCGTTTGAGGACGGCGCCCCACATCTGTAACGCTTGTCATCTGGGGAAGGAGAGGAGGACCAAGGTGCAGCGTGGTAAGTGTTCATATTTTAAATATTTTAATGAACACTGAAAACAAAACAGTAAACAACCAATGAACAGTCCTGTAAGGTGCAACACAACACTAAACAGAAAATAACCACCCACAAAACACAAAGGAAAACAGGCTACCTAAATATGGTTCTCAATCAGGGACAACGACAGACTCTCTGATTGAGAACCATATCAGGCCAAACACAGAAAAAGAAAATATAGAAAAACTAACATAGACTGCCCACCCCAACTCACGCCCTGACCATACTAAATAAAGACAAAACAAAGGAATAAAGGTCAGAACGTGACAAAATCAAAATATGTTTCTACCGGCACAGGTTTCAAAAATTCACAAATGGCGATTAAATATTCACAACTTTTTGAAAATCTTCCTCTGATTTGTCATCCAAAGGGTCCCATCTACAACATGTAGTGTCGTTTTGTAAGTGTCGTTCTTTATATCCCCAAAAGTCTGTTTAGTTGGCGCCATCGATTTGAGTAATCCACTCGTTCAACAGCAGAGAAAGAAATCCAAAAAGCTACCACTAAACTTTTTTTAAACAAGTCAAAATAGATTTCTGTTGAACGCCTCTGGGATATGTGGGACGCCTGGCCAAAAGCCAGTGAAAATGCAGAGCGCCAAATTCAAATAAGTTACTATAAAAATCAAACTTTCATGAAATCACACATGTAAGATGTGTGATTTCAAAAAGGCTTTTCGGCGAAAGCAAACAATGCTACTATCTGAGGGTAGCACCTCCGTAAACAAAGAGAGAAAGCATATTTCAACCCTGCAGGCGCGACACAAAACGCAGTAATAAAAATATAAATCATGCCTTACCTTTGACAAGCTTCTTTTGTTGGCACTCCAATATGTCCCATAAACATCACAAATGGTCCTTTTGTTCGATTAATTCTGTCGATATATATCCAAAATGTCAATTTATTTGGTGCGTTTGATCCAGAAAAACACTTGCAACGTGACTACAAAATATCTCAAAAGTTACCTGTAAACTTTGCCAAAACATTTCAAACTACTTGTAATCCAACTTTAGGTATTTTATATGTAAATAATAGATCAAATTGAAGACGGGATGATCTGTGTTCAAAACAGGAGAAAAACAAACTGCAGCTAGCTTTCTGGTTACGCGCCTCTATCTAACAGTACACTTGAAGTGACCCTCGTTTTGAACAGTGCTACTTATTCATTACACAAAGGAAAAACCTCAACCAATTTCTAAAGACTGGTGACATCCAGTGGAAGCGGTAGGAACTGCAAGAAGGTCCCTTAGATATCTGGATTCCCAATGAAAAGTGAGTGACCTAAAAAAAACAAAAATCTGAATGGAATGTTTGTCCTAAATAAAAGTTCTGTTATACTCACAGACATGAGTCAAACAGTTTTAGAAACTTCAGAGTGTTTTCTATCCAAAACCACTAAAAATATGCATATATTATCTTCGGGGAATGAGTAGCAGGCAGTTGAATTTGGGCATGCATTTCATCCGGATGTGAAAATACTGCCCCCTGTCACCAAGAAGTTAACCCTCAGATTCCCTGATATGTAATTAAACAATAATATTTCATATGAAAGAATTATGTTCAATAGGGAAACGATATTGGCAGGTGTGTGTGTCTATGTCCTCCTCATGCGCTCTCATACACGATATTCCAAGTCTGTGTCCCTGTGGTAAAACGTATTATTCTTCCTCATTTTGGAAGAAACAGGCCTGAAAACTTGAACAAAGAGTACTGACACCCAGTGGAAGCCAGAGGAATTGCATACTGGGAGCTAGATTACATTTTTTCACTATAAGTTCCATTGGAAGAGCATGGGCTCTCAAAATAAATTAATTCTGGTTGGTTTTTCTTTGGATTTTCTCCTACCATATCTGTTGTTACAGTCTCCTATATTATTCTAACATTTCTACAAACTTCAGAGTGTTTTCTATCCAATTTTCTTTCCAATGCTACCAATTATATGCATATCCTGGCTTCAAGGCCTGAGTAACAGGCAGTTTACTTTGGGCACATCAGTCATCTCTTTTGATCAAGGCATGGTTCACATCAGGGAATGCTTCTTGTGACTCAAATGTTTTTTATAGGGCAAGGCAGCTCGAACCAACATCTCCCATCTTATCTCATTGATTGGACTCCAAGTTAGCTGACTCCTGACTGCAATTAGCTTTTGGAAAAGTCCTTAGCCTAGGGGTTCAAATACTTTTTCCAACCTACACTGTGAATGTTTAAAATATGTATTCAATATAGACAAGAAAAATACAATAATTTGTGTGTTATTCAAATGAAATGAAATCAAATATTATTAGTCACATGGGCCGAATACAGTGAATTGCTTAATTATGAGCCCCTAACCAACAATGCAGTTTAAAAAAAAATAAGTATAAGAGATGAAAGTAACAAGTAATTAAAGAGCAGCAGTGAAATAACAACAGTGAGATAATGTACAGCGGGGTACCGATACAGAGTCAATGTGCAGGGGCACCGGTTATTTGAGGTAGTAGGTTCATTTTGGTAGAGTTATTAGATTAACTATGCATAGATGACAACCAAGAGTAGCAGTGGTGCAAAGAAGGGGTGAGAGGGGGCACTGAAAATTGCCTGGGTAGCCATTAGACTAGATGTTCAGGAGTCTTATGGCTTGGGGGTAGAAGCTGTTTAGAAGCCTCTTGGAACTAGACTTGGCACTACGGTACAGCTTGCCATGTGGTAGCAGAGAGAACAGTCTATAACTAAGGTGGCTGGAGTCTTTAACAGTTTTTAGGGCCTTCCTCTGACACCGCCTGATATAGAGATCCTGGGTGGCAGGAAGCTTGGCCCCAGTGATGTACTGGGCTGTTTGCATGACCCTCTGTAGTGCCTTACAGTCGGAGGCCCGAGCAGTTGCCATACCAGGCAGTGATGCAGCCAGTCAGGATGCTCTCGATGGTGCAGCTGTAGAACCTTTTGTGAATCTGAGGACCCATGCCAAATCTTTTCAGTCTCCTGGGGAATAGGTTTTGTTGTGCCTTCTTCACAACTGTCTTGGTGTGCTTGGACCATATTAGTTTGTTGGGGATGTGGACACCAAGGAACTTGAAGCTTTCAACCTGCTCTACTGCAGCCCCATCGATGAGAATGGGGGCGTGCTCGGTACTCTTTTTCCTGTAGTCCACAATCATCTCCTTTGTCTTGATCACATTGAGGGAGATGTTTTTGTCCTGGCACCACATAGCCAGGTCTCTGTCCTCTTCCCTATAGGCTGTCTCGTTGTTGTCGGTGATCAGGCCTACCACTGTTGTCATCGGTAAACTTAATGATGGTGTTGGAGTCGTGTCTGGCCATGCAGTCATGAGTGAACAGGGAGTACAAGAGGGAACTGAGCACGCACCCCCGAGGGGCCCCTGTGTTGAGGATCAGCGTGGCGGATGTGTTGTTACATATCCTTACCACCTGGGGGTCGGCCCGTCAGGAAGTCCAGGATCCAGTTGCACAGGGAAGTGTTTAGTCCCAGGGACCTTAGCTTTTTGATGAGATTTGAGGGCACTATGGTGTTGAACGCTGAGTTTTAGTCAGTGAATCGTATTCTCACATAGGTGGTCCTGTTGTCCAGGTGTGAAAGGGCAGTGTGGAGTGCAATAGCGATTGCATCATCTGTGGATCTGTTGGGGCAGTATGCAAATTGGAGTGGGTCTAGGGTTTCTGGGATGATGGTGTTGATGTGAGCCATGACCAGCCTTTCGAAGCACTTCATGACTACAGACGTGAATGCTACTGGTCAGTCATCATTTAGGCAGGTTACCTTAGTGTTTTTGGGCACAGGGACTATGGTGGTCTGCTTAAAACATGTTGGTATTACAGACTCGGACAGGGAGAGATTGAAAATGTCAGTGAAGACATTGATGAAGCCATTGACTGATGTGGTGTACTCCTCAATACCATCGGAGGAATCCCGGAACATATTCCAGTCTGTGCAAAACAGTCCTGTAGCTTAGCGTCTGCTTCCTTTGACCACTTTTTTATTGATCTAGTCACGGGTGCTTCCTGCTTTATTAGTTATTAGTTTAAGCATACTGTGTTCGTCTATTGTTGTGACTAAGATGAAGATCAGATCAAATATTATGACAAATTTATGCAGAAATCTAGGTAATTCCAAAGAGTTCACATACTTTTGCCACTGTATATATACAGTCCGGTTCTGTGAGCTTGTGTGGCCTATCAAATCAAATCAAATGTATTTATAAAGCCCTTCTTACATCAGCTGACATTTCAAAGTGCTGTACAGAAACCCAGCCTAAAACCCCAAACAGAAAGCAATGCAGGTGTAGAAGCACGGTACCACTTGGTTGCTGAGCTGTTGATTGCATGGCTGTGGGCTTGATATACACTTATACACTTGTCAGCAATGGGTGTGGCTGAAATAGCCAAATCCACTCATTTGAAGGCATGTCCACATACTTTTGTAAATATACAGTGTATCTTAAGATGAATGCACCTACTCTAAGTCTGGATAAGAGCACCTGCTAAATGACTAAATTGTAAAAGTTTTACATACAGATCTCATATTATGGTATTGAATTATTTATTTAAAAAAATACATATTGATGTCACAAATATAGAATTTGTGTTAAACATTTAATTATGTATTACATTTGACTGTGTAGAACCTACTAGTGCTACTTCTTTCTCTGAGAGTGAGGTGGATGTATGTAGCCTATAGCATTTTGCACAAAAAAAACATGATTACTTGTCTCTGAAATGAAACCATCAAATTATAGATTTGAAACAAATACATTTCTGTCATAGAGGCCCACAGTGGAGGTGTCTTAATACCCATAAAACTTAGAGGTCAAACAGGGAAATGGTTCCAATGTTTTTGCTACCATTCATTTTTAGAAACACTAAAAATAAGGGGTGTGTTTCGTGTAGACTTACCCTGGCGTGACATTGCCAAATCTCTCTCGGACAAGGTGACTTTAATCAATATATTCGGCTCTATTTTATTTTTATTTTTTATGTGTATATTTTTTTACCTTTATTTAACTAGGCAAGTCAGTTAAGAACAAATTCTTATTTTCAATGATGCCCTAGGAACAGTGGGTTAGCTGCCTGTTCAGGGGCAGAACGACAGATTTGTACCTTGTCAGCTCTTAGATTCGAAAATGCCAATTAGCATCGAAGTAGATATCATGCACTACAAATCCTTCCTAGCTCCTGCACGTCATCTCTAGCTGACACCTTTACTAACAGGTATTGTGTCAATTTAAAAGGTGTACAAGACAGTACACAGAACTGTCAATTTAAAGAAATGTTGCCAATTTATTAATTGCTACATTTAGCTAACATTAGATAAATTTTCCCTGATTCGGCAGTCACGTCATCATGGCATTTGTAGTTCTTCACAATAGCCACATTAACAGCTAGTTAGCATTTTTTTTGGGGGGGGGGGGTAAATAGAAGGTGAATATATTGATAAAAGTCACTTTGTCTTAGAGAGATTTACATGGTTATAAAAACATCACGCCAGGGTGAGTCTACACGAAACACTGCCCTTATTTTAAGGGTTTCTAAAATCCCCATGGGAAAAATGAATGGTAGAAAAATTATTGGAACTATTTCCCTGTTTAACCATTAAGTTTTCTGGGTATTATGACTCATACTGTGGTACTTTATTGAACAACCCCATGCCATGATTAGATACTGAAAAAAACATCCGAATCTCTTTCATCATTTCTTTAAAAAATTAAAGTTATTTTACCAACAGTTCTGAAAATGGATACATAGCATTTTGGAATTAAAATCTTTAACCTATTCTTTGCATATGTAAGGCTAATGTTTAAAATCATCTTCTCCTCATGAACCATATTTCAGAATCACTCCAGACTTTGTACATAACGGAAGATAGAGCGCTTGCTTTGTTATCCAACTGATGTTGTGTCCTTTCTGTCATCCTGTGAACCCCGTTCATTTAGATCCTGTTTTGTTTTCAGCTATTTATTTAATAGATTCTGTGGTGTGTGTGTGTGTGTGTGTGTGTTCACACACCCCACAGCCTGAATTGCTCCTGTGTGTGTTGGCCATGCTCAGTGTCTCCAGAGTGATGCTGAGGACCCCCTGCTCGGTGATAAACTGGTGTGTGTAGGAGTCCAAGGACAGGGTTAAGATATGGGTCCAGATGTTGGGGAGGAAATCTCTGCAGCCTGGTAGAGCCAGTACCACACACAGCAGAACATACAACCCCCTCATCTGAAACTCCTGACCCACTGGGTGGGGAGAAAAAGCCATTACACCTGAAAAATACAATTATTTCCAGTAGACTTTGGTCTTAGGTACCGGTAGACTTTCAAGGTTTGAAATCGTTTAATCTTTACACGAAAGGAAAACCAGTTTGCTACGTGTGTTACGTGCCCGTGTGTGTTGTGTTAGTTGTGAGAACAGGAGGATGTGTTTTTTGAACCTTGTGGCCACATAAATGTTTGTTTGTGGTGACAAAGATTTTCCATGTAGAGTAAAATAGGCCATTACCTTTTTGTATTTTTCTACCATGTTTATGGAGCATTGATCAGTGAAGTCCCTTAAATTCCACACACCAAAGGTCAAACCTCTCACTGAACTGTGTTCCGGAATCTCCGAAGCCTTCTAGCACGTTCTCTGTTGAGCATACTCACCACAGTTCGACTATCAGTTTCATGTCTCTAACCTCAACCACATATGCTGCTTGTCCTATCACAAGCCTTGTTTCAATAAAACGTTATTTTTTTTCTCTCTCTCTCTCCGCTTATCTAGCTAGTGTATGCTGGATGAATTTGATGGAATGTTTAGTACAGTGGAGCCTAATCGAACTTTGAAGAAAATTACATGGTGAAGAGTCACATTTGTACTGAAATAAGGATGCTTACCTGACATAGGCATGTCTTGATGACTAGATGAACTGGATTGTGGGTGCTACCCATCATAGGAGCTAATCTGATTTTTTTCTCACCTTTATTTAACCAGGTAGGCCAGGTGAAAACAAGTTCTCATTTACAACTGCAACCTGGCCAAGATAAAGCAAAGCAGTGCGACACAAACAACAACACAGAGTTACACATGGAATAGACAAACTCACAGTCAATAACAAAATAGAAAAAAAACATATACAGTGTGTGCAAATCAGGTAAGATTAGGGAAGTAAGGCAATGAAATAGGCCGTAGTGGCAAAGTACACTGGAGTGATAGATGTGCAGAAGATGAATGTATAAGTACAGATACTGGGGTGCAAAGGAGCAACACTTTTTTTAAAATAAATATATAAATAACAACATGGGAATGAGGTAGTTGGATGGGCTATTTACAGATGGGCTATGTACAGATGCAGTGATCTTTGAGCTGCTCTGACAGCTGATGCTTAAAGTTAGTGAGGGAGATATGAGTCTCCAGCTTCAGTGATTTTTGCAATTCGTTCCGGTCATTGGCAGCAGAGAACTGGAAGGAAAGGAGGCCAAAGGAGGAATAGGCCTTGGGGGTGACCAGTGAAATATACCTGCTGGAGCGCATGCTATGGGTGGGTGCTGCTATGGTGACCAGTCAGCTGATATAAGACAGGGCTTATAGATGACCTGGAGCCAGTGGGTTTGGCAATGAATATGAAGTGAGGGCCAGCCAACGAGAGCATACAGGTCATACAGTGGTGGGTAGTATATGGGTAGTGGTGGGTATGGGTATGGGGCTTTGGTGACTAAACGGATGGCACTGTGATAGACTGCATCTTTGCTGAGTAGAGTGTTGGAGACTATTTTGTAAATGCCATCGCCGAAGTCAAGGTTCAGTAGGATAGTCAGTTTTACGAGGGTATATTTGGCAGCATGAGTGAAGGATGCTTTGTTTTGCGAAATAGGAAGCTGATTCTAGATTACATTTTGGATTGGATGCTTAATGTGAACCTGGAAGGAGAGTTTACAGTCTAACCAGACACCTAGTTATTTGTAATTGTCAGAGGTGGGACCACGTCATTGTTTTACAAGTAAGTCTCAAGTCTTAGCACTCGATTCCCAATTCAAGTCTCAAGTCAAGACCGTGAAGTATCAAGTCAAGTCTCAACTTTGAGTTTTGAATCCTGAACAAGTCATAACGTGGTCTTCGCCAAATGTTATACCATTTCATATTTTTAACAAGAGCAATAGTTAGTATATAACATTTATGCAAATCATGAATGCTTTTAAAAATATATATTTATTACTTTCCAAATAAACGTTAAAAATCAAATCAAATCAAATTATTTATATAGCCCTTCGTACATCAGCTGATATCTCAAAGTGCTGTACAGAAACCCAGCCTAAAACCCCAAACAGCAAGCAATGCAGGTGTAGAAGCACGGTGGTTAGGAAAAACTCCCCAAAAAAGGCCAAAACCTAGGAAGAAACCTAGAGAGGAACCAGGCTATGTGGGGTGGCCAGTCCTCTTCTGGCTGTGCCGGGTAGAGATTATAACAGAACATGGACAAGATGTTCAAATGTTCATAAATGACCAGCATGGTCGAATAATAAGGCAGAACAGTTGAAACTGGAGCAGCAGCACGGCCAGGTGGACTGAGGACAGCAAGGAGTCATCATGTCAGGTAGTCCTGGGGCATGGTCCTAGGGCTCAGGTCTTCCGAGAGAGAGAAAGAAAGAGAATTAGAGAGAGCATATGTGGGGTGGACAGTCCTCTTCCGGCTGTGCCGGGTGGAGATTATAACAGAACATGGCCAAGATGTTCAAATGTTCATAAATGACCAGCATGGTCGAATAATAATAAGGCAGAACAGTTGAAACTGGAGCAGCAGCATGACCAGGTGGACTGGAGACAGCAAGGAGTCATCATGTCAGGTAGTCCTGGGGCATGGTCCTAGGGCTCAGGTCCTCCGAGAGAGAGAAAGAGAGAGAGGAGATAATTAGAGAACGCACACTTAGATTCACACAGGACACCAAATTGGACAGGAGAAGTACTCCAGATATAACAAACTGATCCCAGCCCCCCGACACATAAACTACTGCAGCATAAATACTGGAGGCTGAGACAGGAGGGGTCAGGAGACACTGTGGCCCCATCCGAGGACACCCCCGGGCAGGGCCAAACAGGAAGGATATAACCCCACCCACTTTGCCAAAGCACAGCCCCCACACCACTAGAGGGATATCTTCAACCACCAACTTACCATCCTGAGACAAAGCTGAGTATAGCCCACAAAGATCTCCGCCATGGCACAACACAAGGGGGGCGCCAACCCAGACAGGATGACCACATCAGTGAATCAACCCACTCAGGTGACGCACCCCTTCCAGGGACGGCATGAGAGAGCCCCAGTAAGCCAGTGACTCAGCCCCTGTAATAGGGTTAGAGGCAGAGAATCCCAGTGGAAAGAGGGGAACCGGCCAGGCAGAGACAGCAAGGGCGGTTCGTTGCTACAGAGCCTTTCCGTTCACCTTCCCACTCCTGGGCCAGACTACACTCAATCATATGACCCACTGAAGAGATGAGTCTTCAGTAAAGACTTAAAGGGTGAGACCGAGTTTGCGTCTCTGACATGGGTAGGCAGACCGTTCCATAAAAATGGAGCTCTATAGGAGAAAGCCCTGCCTCCAGCTGTTTGCTTAGAAATTCTAGGGACAATTAGGAGGCCTGCGTCTTATGACCGTAGCGTACGTGTAGGTATGTACGGCAGGACCAAATCAGAGAGATAGGTAGGAGCAAGCCCATGTAATGCTTTTTAGGTTAGCAGTAAAACCTTGAAATCAGCCCTTGCTATGACAGGAAGCCAGTGTAGGGAGGCTAGCACTGGAGTAATATGATCAAATTTTTTGGTTCAAGTCAGGATTCTAGCAGCCGTATTTAGCACTAACTGAAGTTTATTTAGTGCTTTATCCGGGTAGCCGGAAAGTAGAGCATTGCAGTAGTCTAACCTAGAAGTGACAAAAGCATGGATGAATTTTTCTGCATCATTTTTGGACATGAAGTTTCTGATTTTTTCAATGTTACGCAGATGGAAAAAAGCTGTCCTTGAAATGGTCTTGATATGTTCTTCAAAAGAGAGATCAGGGTCCAGAGTAATGCCGAGGTCATTCACAGTTTTATTTGAGACGACTGTACAACCATTAAGATTAATTGTCAGATTCAACAGAAGATCTCTTTGTTTCTTGGGACCTAGAACAAGCATCTTTGTTTTGTCCGAGTTTAAAAGTAGAAAGTTTGCAGCCATCCACTTCCTTATGTCTGAAACACATGCTTCTAGCAAGGGCAATTTTGGGGCTTCACCATGTTTCATTGAAATGTACAGCTGTGTGTCATCCGCATAGCAGTGAAAGTTAACATTATGTTTTCGAATAACATCCCCAAGAGGTAAAATATATAGTGAAAACAATAGTGGTCCTAAAACGGAACCTTGAGGAACACCGAAATTTACAGTTGATTTGTCAGAGGACAAACCATTCACAGAGACAAACTGATATCTTTCCGACAGATAAGATCTAAACCAGGCCAGAACTTGTCCGTGTAGACCAATTTGGGTTTCCAATCTCTCCAAAAGAGTGTGGTGATCGATGGTATCAAAAGCAGCACTAAGGTCTAGGAGCACGAGGACAGATGCAGAGCCTCGGTCCGATGCCATTAAAATGTCATTTACCACCTTCACAAGTGCCGTCTCAGTGCTATGATGGGGTCTAAAACCAGACTGAAGCATTTTGTATACATTGTTTGTCTTCAGGAAGGCAGTGAGTTGCTGCGCAACAGCCTTTTCTAAAGTTTTTGAGAGGAATGGAAGATTCGATATAGGCCGATAGTTTTTTATATTTTCTGGGTCAAGGTTTGGCTTTTTCAAGAGAGGCTTTATTACTGCCCCTTTTAGTGAGTTTGGTACACATCCTGTGGATAGAGAGCCGTTTATTATGTTCAACATAGGAGGGCCAAGCACAGGAAGCAGCTCTTTCAGTAGTTTAGTTGGAATAGGGTCCAGTATGCAGCTTGAAGGTTTAGAGGCCATGATTATTTTCATCATTGTGTCAAGAGATATAGTACTAAAACACTTGAGCGTCTCTCTTGATCCTAGGTCCTGGCAGAGTTGTGCAGACTCATGACAACTGAGCTTTGAAGGAATACGCAGATTTAAAGAGGAGTCTGTAATTTGCTTTCTAATAATCATATTTTTTTCCTCAAAAAAGTTCATGAATTTATCACTGCTAAAGTGAAAGTCATCCTCTCTTGGGGAATGCTGCTTTTTAGTTAGTTTTGCGACAGTATCAAAAAGGAATTTCGGATTGTTCTTATTTTCCTCAATTGAGTTAGAAAAATAGGATGATCGAGCAGCAGTAAGGGCTCTTCGGTACTGCACGGTACTGTCTTTCCAAACTAGTCGGAAGACTTCCAGTTTGGTGTGGCGCCATTTCCGTTCCAATTTTCTGGAAGCTTGCTTCAGAGCTCGGGTATTTTCTGTGTACCAGGGAGCTAGTTTCTTATGAGAAATGTTTTTAGTTTTTAGGGGTGCAACTGCATCTAGGGTATTGCGCAAGGTTAAATTGAGTTCCTCAGTTAGGTGGTTAACTGATTTTTGTCCTCTGGCATCATTGGGTAGACAGAGGGAATCTGGAAGGACATCAAGGAATCTTTGTGTTGTCTGTGAATTTATAGCACGACTTTTGATGTTCCTTGGTTGGGTTCTGAGCAGATTATTTGTTGCAATTGCAAACATAATAAAATGGTGGTCCGATAGTCCAGGATTATGAGGAAAAACATCCACAACATTTATTCCATGGGACAAAACTAGGTCCAGCGTATGACTGTGACAGTGAGTGGGTCCAGAGACATATTGGACAAAACCCACTGAGTCGATGATGGCTCCGAAAGCCTTTTGGAGTGGGTCTGTGGACTTTTCCATGTGAATATTAAAGTCACCAAAGATTAGAATATTATCTGCTATGACTACAAGGTCCGATAGGAATTCAGGGAACTCAGTGAGGAACGCTGTATATGGCCCAGGAGGCCTGTAAACAGTAGCTATAAAAAGTGATTGAGTAGGCTGCATAGATTTCATGACTAGAAGCTCAAAAGACGAAAACGTCATTTTTTTTTGTAAATTGAAATTTGCTATCGTAAATGTTAGCAACACCTCCACCTTTGCGGAATGCATGGGGGATATGGTCACTAGTGTATCCAGGAGGTGAGGCCTCATTTAACACAGTAAATTCATCAGGCTTAAGCCATGTTTCAGTCAGGCCAATCACATCAAGATTATGATCAGTGATTAGTTCATTGACTATAATTGCCTTTGAAGTAAGGGATCTAACATTAAGTAGCACAATTTTGAGATGTGAGGTATCATGATCTCTTTCAATAATGACAGGAATGGAGGTGGTCTTTATCCTAGTGAGATTGCTCACCCAAACACCGCCATGTTTAATTTTGCTCAACCTCGGTCGAGGCACAGACACGGTCTCAATGGTGATAGCTGAGCTGACTACACTGACTGTGCTAGTGGCAGACTCACTATGCTGGCAGGCTGGCTAACAGCCTGCTGCCTGGCCTGCACCCTATTTCATTGTGGAGCTAGAGGAGTTAGAGCCCTTTCTATGTTGGTAGATAAGATGAGAGCACCCCTCCAGCTTGGATGGAGTCCGTCACTCCTCAGCAGGTCAGGCTTGGTCCTGTTTGTGGGTGAGTCCCAGAAAGAGGGCCAATTATCTACAAATTCTAACTTTTGGGAGGGGCAGAAAACAGTTTTCAACCAGCGATTGAGTTGTGAGACTCTGCTGTAGAGCTCATCACTCCCCCTAACTGGGAGGGGGCCAGAGGCAATTACTCGATGCCGACACATCTTTCTAGCTGATTTACACGCAGAAGCTATGTTGCGCTTGATGATCTCTGACTGTTTCATCCTATTGGATAACAATATCTCTATACTCTCTACACTCGCCAGTTTTAGCTTTAGCCAGCACCATCTTCAGATTAGCCTTAACGTCGGTAGCCCTGCCCCCCGGTAAACAGTGTATGATCGCTGGATGATTCGTTTTAAGTCTAATACTGCGGGTAATGGAGTCGCCAATGACTAGAGTTTTCAATTTGTCAGAGCTAATGGTGGGAAGCTTCGGCGTCTCAGACCCCGTAACGGAAATATCCATGGAAATACATGGGTAGCCATGAGAAAGACCCCCCCCTCTCCCCTCTCTGTGACAGCGGGAGAGGCCTGGTAGGCTGGGTCGGGTCATGTGGGTGTGGATGAATTAAGCAGGAGAGTATCTGCTGGCCATCCAACATGGCAATTCACATAAAAATACATAACCTACAACAGCCTTTGCCATGTAGAATAGAGAATCGAGTACAGATCTATACATCTATGCATTTCTATCTGGAAAACTGTATCTGTATGCGGTGCCTCAGATGAAATAAGCCGCCGTTCTTCATTCATTATCAATGGAGAAAGCAGAGAGGGGTATGGTGGGATTTGAGTGAAGCATAAACACAATCAGGGGTTCAAGCACTCACCGTAATCAGCAGGATATGAAGAGTACACAACCATTCTAGGAGGCACTCTGCCACAAATGTGCTCATTTGATCTTTTCCATCTCCGAACAGCGTGGTGACGAGTCAATCTGCAAATCTGATCGAGGTAAGCAGTGAGGAGCGCACATAACAATACATGCTACAGACATCACAAGCCAAGGAAAAAATAAACCCATTGTCACGAACCTCGCCGAAGATGGTGCCTCTTCCTGTTTGGGCGGTGCTCGGCGGTCGCGTCGCCGGCCTATTTGCTGCCATCGATTCCCTTTCCGTTTGTTTTGGTTATTGGGTAATTGGGTACACCTGTTTTGTGTTAGTGTTTGTTTGTAGGCTATTTAAGGGCACTAGGCCCGCTGGGTATTTGTGCGGGCTTGTTTCTTGTTACTCTGTTGGATGGTGTTTTTTTCCCGTGTTTTTATTCTCCGGACTATTTTGGTCCTGTTGTTTCGGCTGGGAACTTATATGCGCCCTGTGTGTTGGCGTGACCGTTATTGTTGCGCCGGTGAATAAATTTGACAAACTACTGAACCCTGCTCTCTGCGCCTGATTCCACCCACCACTCCTAGTTTATCGTAACACCCATGAAACAAGCAAGTTACACAAACTTTGTGCAGCTTCAAATGTCGAACAAAGTTGGAAATTGTTGCGCCACCGTCTGTAATTTTCTTCCCGCATGTTTTGCAAGTTGCAATCAGTTTTTTGTTGATACAGCGTCGTCTTTATATCCGAAAATAATAATTTTGGGTATCATCTTTCCAAGGGCTCCATCTAAATTCACACGCTAACGTTCCTCTACACTGCCAGGCACAATTGTAATTGAACTGTAATCCGTTAAATGAAGAGTTGATGCGCTTCACACTTTTTTAATAGCATCATATTTAATATTTGGGCTTGGGGAGGCTTGGGGAGGCTTGGGGAGACTTGGGGAGGGTTGGGGAGGCTTGCGGAGGCTTGGGGAGGGTTGGGGAGGGTTGGGGAGGGTTGGGGAGGCTAGGGGAGGCTTGGGGAGGGTTGGGGAGGCTTGAGGAGGGTTGGGGAGGCTTGGGGAGGGTTGGAGAGGGTATCAAGTCAGGTTGAGTCATAAGGCTCACGTCCAAGTTAAGTCACGAGTTATTGGTGTTAAAGTCAAAGTCGAGTTGCAAGTCATCATATTTGTGACTCGAGTCTCGAGTCTGACTCGAGTCCAAGTCATGTGACTCGAGTCCACACCTCTGGTAATTGTCCACATTTTCTAAGTCAAAACCGTCCAGGGTACTGATGCTGGATGGGCGGGCAGGTGCGGGCAGCGATCGGTTGAAGAGCATGCATTTAGTTTTATTTGCATTTAAGGGCAGCTGGAGGCCACGGAAGGAGAGTTGTATGGCATTGAAGCTTGTCTGGAGGTTAGTTAACACAGTGTCCAAGGAGGGGCCAGAAGTATACAGAATGGTGTCGTCTGCGTAGAGGTGGATCAGAGAATCACCAGCAGCAAGAGCAACATAATTGATGTATACAGAAAAGAGAGTCGGCCCGAGAATTGAACCTTGTGTCACTCCCATAGAGACTGCCAGAGGTCTGGACAACAGGCCCTCCGATTTGACACACTGAACTCTGAGAAGTAGTTGGTGAACCAGGCGAGGCAGTCATTTGAGAAACCAAGGCTTTTGAGTCTGCTGATAAGAATATGGTGATTGACAGAGTCTTGGCCAGGTTGATGAATATGTCTGCACAGTACTGTATCGATGGCAGTTATGATATCGTTTAGGACCTTGAGCGTGGCTGAGGTGCACCCATGACCAGCTCGGAAACCAGATTGCATAGATGTAGAACCCTAATTAAAGTGAACTAATAATGTGTATAATCATCGCCATAGTCATAAAGTTATCAACGTTGTATATACAGTATATGTACTTCAGTAATCTTATAACTTGTGCGGTGATTCCTTATTTAAATTGTGTTAGATAAACAATTTTAGTGCCATGTGTTGGATTGCAACCATGGATTTCAGGAATATATATATGAACCTACAATGTTTTATATGAATACCATTAAATGTCATAAACAGTTGTTACTTATAATTTCTATAGTTACTATAATGTCTTGGTGTATATCAGATGAGGAAAGCCCTCATCTTCAACTTGATTATATAAGTTTTCCAAATAAATGTGCTTTGAACGTATTGCTGTACGTAGGTACAAGTCGACACAGTTATTTTTTCACCTTAGTTCATGACCTGTCTTGGTTCCTGTTCCTTCTACTTCCTGCTTGATGAGTCAGACACTATTGTCGTAAGTGTCAGACATGCTGTGTGCTAGGTGTCTGTAGAGGAAATCTACATGTGAGTTCTGCTGAGTCTGTAACCAGAGAAAAGTTCTTGAGGATATCACACCATTATTGAGTCTACATAAATATGTCATGGATGGGATGAGCACCACTGTCGCAGCTTGCATGAGATTCTGGTTGAAACGGAGTCTTTCTTAAGGGGTAAATGGAAGGCTGAAGGCATCCTCCTGTCCCCCTCCATTAATACACGGTGCATTGACTCTCCACAATAAGGCTGCATATACTACCAGCCATAGTGTTCAACTGAAGGCCTCCTCCCTCTTCACTCAATCCCCAACTCCCTCTCTTTTCTCCTAGGAATGAAAATGGTGGAGCGGCCTCTACGATGAAAAACAACCTCTCCACACCCTCTCCCACCTAGCAGATCCTTTCTTATGAGGGTTGGGGGTCAGTTGCTAACCAACGATAGACTCAGCATTGCACTTTAGCTCAGCATTGCACTTCAGGGCCTGACCCCCAGAGGAAGCAGAGCTCGACTCTATAACTTAAACCCGTATGTTTCCACAAGAGAAGGGAATTGGGACTGTGACTGAGAAGTGTGTGAGCTTGAGAGGGGGATGTCAGAGAAAAAAGGGGAAATTATTTACTATTGTTTATTTGCATGCATCAATATAAATATGAAAATGAGAGACATGGGTGTAGATGAGGTTAGAGAATTGGAGAGTTTAGGTGAATGACTCAACAGATGATTAATAATGATTCAGAAAAATGGAACCGGAGGAGATGGCTGCCGTTTTACGGTCTCCTAACCATTTGTGCTATTGTGTGTATTTTTTGCGTCATTTGTCACTTATTTTGTACATAATGTTTCTCCCACTGTCTCTTATGAGTCGGACGTTAAGGATTTAATTCAGACACCCATCAAGGCCCAAATCCCTGTAATTCACATGAGAAAGAGACAGAGATATCAGGGATGCAAGTTGGGGTGCCTTATAAGGATCCGACGGCGAGTGGTTAATCTGCCTCTACCATCAGCCCTTCTAGTCAACGTAAAATTATTGGATAACAAAATAGAATAGCTACAATCACGAATATCCTACCAATGGAACATAACAAAATGTAATATCTTGATGATTTACCGAGTCGTGGCTGAACGACGACATGAATTACATACAGCTGGCATGGTTTATGCTACATCGGCAAGATAGAACAGCCGCCTCCGGTATGACAAGGGGTGGCGATCTGTTTATATTTGTAAATAACAGCTGGTGCACCAAATCTAATATAAAGGAAGTCTTGAGGTTTTGCTCGCCTGAAGTAGATTATCTCATGATAAACTGTAGGCCACACTATTTACCAAGAGAATTTTCATCTATATTTTTCGTAGCTATCTATTTACCACCACAAATCGATGCTGGCACTAAGACCGCCCTCAAGGAGCTGTATAAGGCCATAAGCAAACAGGAAAATGCTCATCCAGAGGCGGAGCTTCCTAGTGGCCGGGTGTCACACCCTGATCTGTTTTACTTGTCTTTGTGCTTGTCTCCACTTCCAGGTGTTGCCCATTTTCCCATTATCCCCTGTGTATTTATACCTGTGTTCTTTGTTTGTCTGTTGTCAGTTCGTCTTGTCTTGTCAGGTCTTACCAGAGTTCTTTCCCGCTTTCCTGTTTCTCTCGTTCTGTTTCCTTGTTTTTCCCGGTTCTGTACCTGCCTGACTCTGACCTGATTACGAACCTCTGCCTGCCCTCGACCTGCCCTTTGCCTGCCCAGTGTTTCTAATAAATCTTCTGAGAACTGTACTATCCACCTCCCGTGTCTACATCTGGGTCATATCCTGAGTCGTAATACTGATGACTTTAATGCAGGGAAACTTAAACTTAAATGCCTAATTTCTAACAGCATGTTAAATGTGCAACCAGAGGAAAAAAACTCTAGACCACCTTTACTCAACACACACAGAGGTGTACAAAGCTCCCTCCCTCACCATCCATTTGGCAAATTTGACCATAATTATATCTTCCTGATTCCTGCTTACAAGCTAAATTAAAGCAGGAAGTACCAGAGTCTCAGTCAATTAAAAGGTGGTCAGATGAAGCAGATGCTAAACTACAGGACTGTTTTTCTAGCACAGACTGGAATATGTTCCGGGATTCTTGTGATGGCATTGAGGAGTACACCACATCAGTCACTGGCTTCATCAATAAGTGCATCAATGACGTCGTCACACAGTGACTGTACGCACATACCCCAACCAGAAGCCATGGATTACAGGTAACATCTGCACTTTCTAAAGGGTAGAGCTGCCGCTTTCAAGGAGCGGGATTTTAACTTATAAGAAATACCGCTATGCATTCCAACGAACCATCAAATAGTCAAAGCGTCAATATAGGACTAAGATCGAATCGTACCCACACCGGCTCCGATGCTTGTCAGATGTGGAAGGGCTTGCAAACTATTACAAACGACAAAGGGAAGCACAGCCGAGAGCTGCCCAGTGACACGAGCCTACCAGATGACTTAAATAACTTTTATTTATATTTATTATGAATACCCATTAGCTGCTGACAAGGCAGGAGCTACTCTTTGTTAAGTGTTGCAGTCATTTCAGTCGCTGTAGTAGCTGACATGTATAGTGTTGAGTTGTCCGCATAGATAGACACTCTGGCTTTCCTCAAAGCCAGTGGCATTTCATTAGTAAAGATTGAAAAAAGTAATGGGCCTAGCCAGCTGCCTTGGGAAATTTTTGATTCTACCTGGATTATGTTGGAGAGGCTTCCAATAAAGAACAACCTCTGTGTTTTATTAGAAAGGTAACTCTTTATCAACAATATAGCAGGGGGTGCTCGCTTCGAGGCAAGTAACACTGAAACACGCATGAGAGCATCAGCTGTTCCGGACGACTGTGTGATCACGCTATCCGCAGCCGATGTGAGTAAGATCTTTAAACAGGTATGGTGGAAAAATTACAAGATTATGTTATAATACTGTCATTGCATCAAATAGTTGTTTTATGCAACAGAATAGAGGGTTCTTATAACTCTATTGTGTCTGTGTGACCTGAAATATTAAAGTTGACTTGTTTTGAAGAAATGTAAAAGTCTCTCCTTTTGGTTACAATAATTCCACAACACAGGTCAACATTCACAAGGCCGCATTGCCAGATGGATTACCAGGACGTGTACTCCGAGCATGCGTTGACCAACTGGCAAGTGTCTTCACTGACATTTTCAACCTCTCCCTGTCTGAGTCTGTAATACCAACACGTTTCATGCAGACCACCATAGTCCCTGTGCCCAAGAATACTAAGGTAACCTGCCTGAATGACTACTGACCCGTAGCACTCACGTCTGTAGCCATGAAATGCCTTGAAAGGATGGTCATGACTCACGTCAACACCATTATCCCAGAAAACTCTAGACCCAGTCCAATTTGTGTACCGCCCCAACAGATCCACAGATGATGCCATTTCTATTGCACTCCACACTGCCCTTTCACACCTGGAGAAAAGGAACACCTATGTGAGAATGCTGTTCATTGACCACTGCTCAGCGTTCAACACCATAGTACCCACAAAGCTCATCACTAAGCTTAGGACCCTGGGACTAAACACCTCCCTCTGCATCTGGATCATGGACTTCCTAACTGGGCACCCCCAGGTGGTAAGGGTGTGTAACAACACATCCACTGATCCTCAACACTGGGGCCCCTCAGGGGTGCGTGCTCAGTCCCCTCCTGTATTCCCTGTTCAATCATGACTGCACAACCAGGCACGACTTCAGCACCATCATTAAGTTTGCAGATGACACAACAATTGTAGGCCTGATCACCGACAACAACGAGACAGCCTATGGGGAGGAGGTCATAGACCTGGCTGTGTGGTTCCAGGGACAACAACCTCTCCCTCAACATGATCAAGACAAAATAGATGATTGTGGATTACAGGAAAGGAGTACATAGCACGCCCCAATTCTCATCGACGGGGCTATAGTTCCTTGGCATCCACATCACCAACAAACTAACATGGTTCATACACCCCAAGACAGTCGTGAAGAGGGAACAACAAAGCCTCTTCCCCCTCAGGAGACTGAAAGGATTTGGTATGGGTCCTCAGATCTTCAAAAGGTTTTACAGCTGCACCATCGAGAGTATCCTGACTGGTTGCATCACTGCCTGGTATGGCAACTGCTCTGCCACCAACCGCAAGGCACTACAGAGGGTAGTGCCTACGGCCCAGTACATCACTGGGGCCAATCTTCTTGCCATCCAGAACCTCTATACCAGGCGATGTCAAAGGAAGGCCCTGAAAATTATCAAAGACTCCAGTCCCCCAAGTCATAGACTGTTCCCTCTGCTACCGCGCGGCAAGCGGTACTGGAGCACCAAGTCTAGGTCCAAAAGGCTTCTTATCAGCTTCTACCCCCAATCAATAAAACTCTTGAACAGCTAATCAAATGGCTACCCAGACTTTTTGCACTGTCCCCCCCTATTTTTACGCTGCTGCTACTCTCTTTTTATTATCTATGCATAGTCATTTTAACTCTAGCCTCGCTACTTTTATTTTACTGCTGCTTTTTAATTTGTTATTTTTATTTTTCACAAAAACATTTTTTGAGGTGACTCACGGATGAAGTAAGGTGAGGAGAGAGAGAGAGAGAGAGAGAGAGAGAGAGAGAGAGAGAGAGAGAGAGAGAGAGAGAGAGAGAGAGAGAGAGAGAGAGAGAGAGAGAGAGAGAGAGAGAGAGAGAGAATATTGTGAAACTCTTAACCATGCACAGTCCACCCTAGCTGCACCATATCCAATGTGCCTTTACAACCCAGGGAGAAGTAGTGTACTCTGATGCATATTCATTCTAAACTAAAGTAAAAACTTGGTATTGTTTTTTATCACCTGGACCAGTAAAGCAGTTTTTGAAAACCATCACAGATTTTAAGGTATGTTACAGACATATTACTTTGTTAACGCATTCAGGTTTTTTACATTTTGAATTACATTTACTATGTTTATTATTGTTGGCCCAAAATTGTTAGAAATAGACTTTGAACCATCCAATTCGATAGGATCCACATATCACAACATCCTATTTTATGGCGGTTTGCTTTAGCTTGCTAGAATAGATGCACAACAAGTAACATGTGACAACTTCTCAGGGTCTGTTCAACACTGCTCAACATTACAGAACGTTCAGAATGTATCATGTTTATTACTATGCTTATTATTATAGACTTCTGTTCAACACTGTTCAACGTTACAGAATGTTCAGAATGTATCATGTTTATTACTATGCTTATTATTATAGACTTCTGTTCAACACTGCTCAATGTTACAGAATGTTCAGAATGTATCATGTTTATTACTATGCTTATTATTATAGATTTCTGTTCAACACTGCTCAATGTTACAGAATGTTCAGAATGTATCATGTTTATTACTATGCTTATTATTATAGACTTCTGTTCAACACTGTTCAATGTTACAGAACGTTCAGAATGTATCATGTTTATTACTATGCTTATTATTATAGACTTCTGTTCAACACTGCTCAATGTTACAGAATGTTCAGAATGTATCATGTTTATTACTATGCTTATTATTATAGACTTCTGTTCAACACTGTTCAACATTACAGAATGTTCAGAATGTATCATGTTTATTACTATGCTTATTATTATAGACTTCTGTTCAACACTGCTCAATGTTACAGAATGTTCAGAATGTATCATGTTTATTACTATGCTTATTATTATAGACTTCTGTTCAACACTGCTCAACGTTACAGAATGTTCAGAATGTATCATGTTTATTACTATGCTTATTATTATAGACTTCTGTTCAACACTGCTCAATGTTACAGAATGTTCAGAATGTATCATGTTTATTACTATGCTTATTATTATAGACTTCTGTTCAACACTGCTCAATGTTACAGAATGTTCAGAATGTATCATGTTTATTACTATGCTTATTATTATAGACTTCTACATTTACTTCTGTTCAACAATGCTCAACATTACAGAACGTTCAGAATGTATCATGTTTATTGAACAGACATTCATCACAGGCTCTACAATTCTTTCTGGTAAAGCTTAAATTTAAGGGGTCCTTATTATAGTGTAATTACATGTGTAGTTACACTAACAATTATTATAGTTAACTGTAACAACTAATAGTTAGTGTAATAACAACATGTAACTGGAAGTAATTGCGGTCTGTAATTACAGAGGTGTAACAATGAATGCTTGTTACCACGCTTGTTACAAATGGGCAGGTTTCCACTAAATTCACCAACTTAGTGTTTCACTTCTTCTCAGCTGCATACAGTAACAACTGTCACAAAGGTTGTGATCTCTCATGGATGTGCTGGGTGTCTGAGAGATTATAGCCTATGGTCAATAGGCTGTAATTATTTAGCTTTGATGTTAACTGTTCAAACTATATCTCCACTCAGTGTTGTTGCTAGCACTTGTCCCCAAAATAGTGTTCCATCTGGGTTAACTTGGTTGAGCTGGTAAAAACAGATCAGTAAGTCAACCTCACTGACTGGGATCTAATATGGGTGGCATCCCAGATGTGGAAAAATACATTATTTCAAAGCATAGTACATGAGCAACTACAACAATGAGCTAATGAGGAGCGATTTCGCCTGGCATTCAAAATGTGCACACTCATCAGGACACTGTTGTACAGAGGCGCTAGCCAACAACACAGCTAGCTTACACCATCCCTTCAAACTGAAGCTGGAAAGACTGCAAACTAGCTGACATTTCTTTGTACATATCCATAAAATTTTGCCAGCTGATTCATGATTTCAACTGGCTGAGAAATGCTGCCTCCCTGCCTGTCTGTCTCATCCCAACACAGTTATTACTATGGGACAGCTGGAGACCGAATTTGAATATTGAAATAATGTCAGAGAGACAGACAGCAAGGTTTATACAAATCTCCACTGTTGCAAACTAAACGTTAGTATAAAATAAATGTGAGATAATGTCTTGATGCTTTTTATAGTGGAGATCAAGTTTAAAAATTGCTTGGCTGGGCTGATGAGACAGTGGATTGCGCAGTCAGATGGAGCAGAGTAAATATGCATGTTAATGTCATAGATTTAGCCGGTGGTTACTTGTGGAATGTACACCGGCTGGAATGTGGTTTTAACCAATCAGCATTCAGGATTAGACCCACCTGTTGTATAATTATAATGAATGTGTACTTATACAGTAAATTACCCATCCTGACAACCTGGCCCTCATTTTAAAGGTGCCATATGCAGAAATCGCTCCTCCATTTCCTGGTTGCTGAAATTTCAGTTTATGTGACAAAACAGGCAATGTATAAAGTAGAGAATAATCGTACCATCTAAACTGCTGTGAGATATCTCTGCAAATAACATTTACATTTACATTTAAGTCATTTAGCAGACGCTCTTATCCAGAGCGACTTACAAATTGGTGAATTCACCTTCTGACATCCAGTGGAACAGCCACTTTACAATAGTGCATCTAAATCATTAAGGGGGGGGGGGGGTGAGAAGCATTACTTATCCTATCCTAGGCATTCCTTGAAGAGGTGGGGTAACCAAAAATATTGTATTTTCTGTTTGAATCTTGTGTACAAAACCGAAAGTAAAAGACTAAAAAATATAACTTAAGAACGGGAAGTAAAGAAATAGGGAACATAGGACATATTTTCTGCTTCTGAGACTAGAATGACAGATTAATAACTCACATTAACTCAAACGTGAATTTGGTAGGGTCGCCCAAAAAGTTACATATTGTAGCTTTAAAGCTTCTGGAAGTTTCACTTTATTTCACAATAAGGTACAGAAATTAAGTAAAACTTACAGAAGCTTTAAAATGAGGGGCCAGGTTGTCAGGATGGGTAATGTACTGTATAAGTACACATTCATTACAAGTAAGTACCCCTCAAGATACACATGCTTTTAACTAGCTATGCAGATATTAAATGTACTCTGTGGTGTTTATCCTCTCACTTGGATTGAGTATCCAGAACCTTTAAAATGAGGACCAGGTTGTCAGGATGAGTTGTGTACTGTATACATATACGTATACATTAATTATAACTAAGTGTAACAACTAGTAATTACATTGTACTTAGGAACACATTTAATGTACTATGCTTTGAAATAGTGTGTATTTTCCTAATCTGGGATGACCAAATTAACTCAGATGGTACACTTTATTTTGGTTGCAAGTGCTAACAATAACGTTGAGTGGAAATATATTTGAAACAGTGCACATTCATGGGTAAGTAATTAGAGTCTATTGAGCATAATCGTGCAGATAGCCAGTGCAATCACGAGGTGTCTCTGTAACGGCTTTCGTCTGGTGGAAGAGAATCGGACCAAAATGCATCGTGGTATCTTTGAGACATGTTTAATGATGAATGAAAAAACAAACTATACAAAACAACAAATGGAACGTGAAAACCTATACAGCCTATCTGGTGACAACAAACACAGAGACAGGAACAATCACCCACGCAAATACTCAAAGAATATGGCTGCCTAAATATGGTTCCCAATCAGAGACAACGATAATCACCTGACTCTGATTGAGAACCGCCTCAGGCAGCCGTAGACTACACCCCCAAGACAAAACACACCACAAAAAACCCATGTCACACCCTGGCCTGACCAAATAAATGCAGACAAACACAATATACTTCAACCAGGGCGTGACAGTCTCAGACGTCGTGACTGTTGTTACTAAATCGGATGCAGCTGAGAAGAGACAAAAGACTAAGTTGATGAATTTAGTGGAAACCTGCCCATTTGTAACAAGCCTTTGTAATTACAGACAGCAATGACTACCAGTTACATCTTGTTATTACAGTGTAACTATTGGTTGCTACAGTTAACTGCAATACTTGTTACAGTGTAATTACACATGTAATCAGACTTTAATATGGACCCCTTAAAATGAAGCGTTACCTTATTTAAAAAAAATCTGCTGTGGTTGTTGAATATTCTACCACAGGCCAGGATGTGTCACAGCTGGCCCCGATCTGGAGACCCATGAGGTGGCACACAATTGGCCCAGCGTCGTCCGGGTTCGGGAAGGGTTTGATCGGGAGGTTCTTGTCCCATCATGCTCTAGCAACTCCTTGTGGTGGGCCGGGCGCATGCTGACTCATGTCGCCAGTTGTATGGTTTTTCCTCCAACACATTGGTGCTGCTGGCATCCGGGTTAAGCGGGCCGGTGTTAAGGAGCGCGGTTTGGCGGGTCATGTTTCAGAGGACGCATGACTCAACCTTCGCCTCTCCCGAGCCCGTTGGGGAGTTGCAGAGATGAGACAAGATCATATTTGGATTGCAATTGGATAACATGAAATTGGGTAGAAAAAGGGTGTGAAAAAAAACAAACATTTGAATATTCTACAGCTGGTATGATGGGCTAAAGTAACCTAAATCCATGTGTGTGTGTTTGTCCTGAGAAGATTTTTGCTAAACGTTATTCGAACCCAGGTTGTCAGACAAGTCTGAAATGTTTACCTGCATCTATAAATCAATTTGTGTCATCCTAAAACTCAGAAATTATGAAATAGCCTACCTGACTAACACCCTCCAGGTGACAGGTAGAGCTACCTCCTGACTTGCAAAATCACCCACTATTGACTATTGCATTCCATCCAATTTCACTAGTCTCATAGAAGTAAGAATTAGAACAATTGAATAGGATCTCTATGACTAGTTCAACCAGATGTTACACAGGATGGACACTGGACAGAGATTGACATTATTGCGTCAAGCTGCTGTGGTGATTTCATTGTTTATTGTTCACAAGAACTCCAAGCTCGGTAAATTCCCTTTTTTCTCAAAGGCCCTTTCGTTTCTCTATTTTCTTTCTCTCTGTATTGTTGTGAAGGGCCCATATTGTTGTGAAGGGCCCATATTGTTGTGAAGGGCCCATTTGTAAGCATTTCACTGATAGTCTACACCTGTTGTTTCAACGTGGTCTCAGAACATTTCATATTATTCTGTAAGTAAATCTGAGACATTCCATTTAGTGTGATATGTTACTTTTCTTATGGTATTTTAATTTGTGGATGTCCATCATCCATTTCTTAGAATATGTTACGATTTACAATTTATATGTTATGTTACAAATGACAATTTATACAATATTTTACGAATTAGTAATTAGCGCAATATGTTACGAATTTAAAAAATGTATGATTTGTTACTAATTTTAATTTGTTGTGGCTAACGTCAGCTTTGTGGCTAGGTGGCTAACACTAGCTAGGCTCGGGGTTAGGGGTTAAGGCTAGGGTTAGGAGTTAGGTTAAATGGTTAAATGGTTACGGTTAGGGCTATGTGGAAGGGTTAGCTAACACGCTAAGCAATCGCAAAGTAGCTAAAAAGTAGTAAGTAGTTGAAAAGCTGCTAATTAGCTAAAATCCTAAAGTTGTCTGTGATGAGATTTGAACATGCAACCTTTGGATTGCTTGATGTTCATGTTACACGCCTTCAAATCCACTCCAACCAACAACCCTACTATAATTTTTACCTATCTTATGCAACCATACCAAACATAACTTATCATACTAATTTGAGTGTCCCGGATTTACATGTAGTATATTACGTATAGTCTTTGGGACCACTCTGGCTGTTTATTTAGCATGTGACGAATACATTTGATTTGATTTGTATGAGGAAATGAGTATGTATGTTCCCTCTCCTAAGAAGACCAATGTTGTATTATTGCCAGGTTTTATCAATATTGATACAGTACAAATCAATATTCCAACAGTGCCTGTTTCCCAGTAGGAGAACAATAATATGACACCTGACTTCCCCATTCAGGTGCCAAAATGGTGAACTGCTGTGGATTGGTAACTGTCAAGAATAAACCAGGTACTGTTTGAAAGCAGAAATGATTGTTTACTTCCATGTCTGTGTGGATTTTCATTCTCCCAGGCATGAGCTCTCATCAGTATCTTGTTTATCCTCTCTCCATCCATCGCTCCCTCTCGCAGTGCCTCTGAAGAGTATTGCTGTGGAGGTTAGTGTCCAGGGGCATGTAGCCACTGTGAGCTCCACTCTGCAGTATGAGAACCAGGAGGAGAGCCCTCTGGAGGCCATCTTTGTTTTCCCTCTGCCAGGAGAGGCTGCTGTCTGCAGGTTCAGCGCCAAGATAGGACAGACTGAGGTGGTGGCTGAGGTTCAGGAGAAACAGAAGGTGAGGGGAGATGACAAGTCAACTATGAGACAAAAGCAACAATGCAGATCCACAAAAGTATAATTTGTTGCAGGATTCATAGCTACATAGTTACTACACAGGTTTAAGAAAACTTGGTGTAAAGTCTTACTGTGGGCAACTATACCCAATTGGTTAACCAAGCAGTCTATGATTTGCGGAGCTTCAAGAATCAGTATTATCCTTTTGACAGCTCTCATATCACTATTGTCTCTGGCTGATGATGCGTCCTTGTGTTCCTCTGTCCCCCTCTCAGGCGCGGGAGCAGTATGATGATTTGTTGAGCTCGGGCCAGCAGGCCTTCCTATTGGAGGAGAGTGATGAGAGCCCGGATGTGTTCAAGCTGAGTGTAGGTAGTCTGCCTCCAGGGGAGAAGGCCTCTGTCAGCCTGGACTATGTGACAGAGCTGGCTGTACAGGCTGACGATGGCCTAAGGCTCTGCCTTCCAGCTGTGCTCAACCCCCGCTATCAACCCCAGGGTAAGAACATGGACCCCTGTATGGAGAGACATAAACCACTAATACATCATAGTGCAGAATAAAACCTTGTGGGCAGCAGTGTGACTAGGAACCAGCAGCTGGCCCCATAGGGTGCTGGTCTTAAGTCCTGCTCTTGGAGACCCACAGGGAGTGGTGCAGGCTTTAGTTCAAACCAGCTTAAAAACATCTGATTGACGTGTTGTTGAGTTGAAAGGTGGAAGTGCTGGGCTAGAACAAAAACATGCTAATTTGTGGGTCGCTCTCTCCTCTCTATCCTTCTTTCTTCTCTCTCTCTCCCTCCCTGACCCCATCTCTCTCTAAGGGTCAGACAGGGGCAGTGGTGGCAGTGCCCTGGTGTCCTCGGTGCCTGCTGGTTCTGTGCCCTACAGTCTGTCCCTCAGTGCCCGTGTGTCGTCCCCTCATCCCGTCTGTAGAGTAGAGTCCAACTGTCCTCTGGACCAACTCAACTACCTCAACACAGAGAGAACACAAGCCACGGTACCTTGTGTTTGTGTGTGTGGGTGTGTGTGTTCATCTGCATGTTTAAGTGTGTTTATTTTATATACAGTCAAATCAAATTGTATTGGTCACATACACATGGTTAGCAGCTATTAATGCGAGTATAGCGAAATGCTTATGCTTTTAGTTCCGGCAGTGAAGTAATGATTTAACAAGTAATCTAACAATTACCCAACAATTACCTAATACACACAATCAAAAGGGGTGAATGAGAATATGTACAGTTGAAGTTGGAAGTTTACATACACCTTAGCCAAATACATTTAAACTCCGTTTTTCACAATTCCTGACATTTAATCCTAGTAAAAATTCTCTGTCTTAGGTCAGTTAAGGTCACCACTTTATTTTAAGAATGTGAAATTTCAGAATAATAGTAGAGTGATTTTGTCACGATCATCGTAGACCAAAGCGCAGCGTGATGGGAATACATCTTTTTAATGAAAGATGAAAAAACACGAAGTACACAAAAACAAACAGAATAACAAGAGAACGTGACCGCTATCAAAACTGAGTGCAAACATGCAACATCACATAGACAATAACCCACAAAATACCCAAAGAAGATGGCTGCCAAAATATGGTTCCAAATCAGAGACAACGATAAACAGATGCCTCTAATTGAGAACCAATCTTGGCAACCATAGACATACATAAACACCTGGTGAACAACCCCAGAAACCTATAAAACCCATAGACAGTACAAAAACACATATATCACCCATGTCACACCCTGACCTAACCAAAATATATAAAGAAAACACAGAATACTCAGGTCAGACATACATAAACACCTGGTGAACAACCCCAGAAACCTATAAAACCCATAGACAGTACAAAAACACATATATCACCCATGTCACACCCTGACCTAACCAAAATATGTAAAGAAAACACAGAATACTCAGGTCAGGGCATGACAGATTTATTTCAGCTTTTATTTCTTTCATCACATTCCAAGTGAGTCAGAAGTTTACATACACTCAATTATTATTTGGTAGCATTGCCTTTAAATTGTTTCACTTGGGTCAAACGTTTCGGGTAGCCTTCCACCAGCTTCCCACAATAAATTGGGGTGAATTTTGGCCCATTCCTCCTGACAGAGCTGGTGGAACTGAGTCAGGTTTGTTGGCCTTCTTGCTCGCACACGCTTTTTCAGTTCTGCCCACAAATTTTCTTCAGGATTGAGGTCGGGGCTTTGTGATGGCCACTCCAATACCTTAAGCCATTTTGCCACAACTTTGGAAGTATGCTTGGGGTCATTGTCCATTTGGAATACCCAGTTGCGATCAAGCTTTTCCTTCTTGACTGATGTCTTGATGTTGCTTCAATATATCCACATATTTTTCCTCCTCATGAAGCCATCTATTATGTGAAGTGCACCAGTCCCTCCTGCAGCAACGCACCCTCACAACATGATGCTGCCACCGCCGTGCTTCACGGTTGGGATGGTGTTCTTTGTCTTGCAAGCCTCCCCCTTTTACCTCCAAACATTATGACGAAACAGTTCTATTTTTGTTTGATCAGACTCTAGGACATTTCTCCAAAAAGTACGATCTTTGTCCCCATGTACAGTTGCAAACTGTAGTCTGGCTTTTTTATGTTGGTTTTGGAGCAGTGTCTTCTTCCTTGCTCAGCGGCCTTTCAGGTTATGTTTATATAGGTGTAACGAGTTTCTTCTAACTCCTCCTCTGACGAAGAGGTGGAACAAGGATCGGACCAAAATGCAGTTAGTTAGATACATCTTTAATGAAGATGAAACACGAACAATACAAAACAACAAACGTGGAAAACCGAAACAGCCCTATCTGGTGCAACAAACACAGAGACAGGAACAATCACCCATAAACACACAGTGAAACCCAGGCTACCTAAATATGGTTCCCAATCAGAGACTATGACTAACACCTGCCTCTGATTGAGAACCATATCAGGCCAGACATAGAAATAGACAAACAAGACATCCAACATAGAATGCCCACTCAGATCACACCCTGACCAACCAAAACATAGAAACATACAAATAAAGTATGGTCAGGGTGTGACAATAGGACTCGTTTTACTGTGGTGTCGTGTCTTTGGCTGTACCGGATTAACTGATATGACATGCTGTTCTATAAAATCCTTTCTCTGTAATTAACATTACCTGATTGAGCTAATCATGTAAATGTAATTAACTAGAAAGTCGGGGCACCACGAAAGAGTGTTTATAAAGCTGTCATCTTCAGAATAAACTCTTAAAACCTAGTAATATTTTACATCAAGAGCAGTCAATTTTAATCGTCACCTTATTTCTGCCTCATCTGAAAGTTGTAAATTCTTGGTTATCTTCACGAACCCTGGCTAACAAGTTGAATCAGCAATACAAAATTGGGTTTAATTATTTATTTACTAAATACCTAACTAATCACACAGAATTATATATACACAGAATGCAAATGATGTCATACAGAAAACGTCACTGGTGGACATAGCCGACATGACGGCTGGTTACACAAAGGAAAGGGGGTTGGGTTTGAGTGAAAGAGCGGGAAGACTGAGGAACAAAGGGAGAAGCTATACTACCGTAAATACAGTATCTTATGCATTCTAAATTGTCACCCATTTGGAAAAGGGAAATGCAATAAATATTTACTCTGAGCTGCGTAGGTTGTTTGTAGATGCCTACCGTGTTGCCCAACAGAGATCTTGCAGTCCTCAGAAGAATGTCTCTGGTGGTAAATGTGATCATTTGTAGTATCGTCGTTATGTGTTACACTGGATACGTCGTCCGTCCTTTCCTAGTCCACGTTTACAGCGGCCGCTGCTTACTCAACGGCTAGGAGGTATCACTTCTGTAGTGAATAAGAGTTCAAAGTTCTTACCATTCGCCACCAAAGCTCACGCTGAGGTTGGCTTAGTTCTGCAGTTATTATCTAAATCCTTCTGACATCGGACTAAATCCTAATGTACCGGACTGAATCCTAATGTACCCGGAACAGGAGGTTACATTTTCGTAAAGGGCTTATATAGTGGAGGGAGAGAAGGTTGTGTTTCAAAGTTTATAACCAATGTCTCTTCACAGGTGCGGGCCACTGATTGTGCAGAGCTCTAACCTTATGAAAACCCAAATCTCTCATTTGGCAACTAAAATTACATTAATCTTTTCACAAATAGTTTCATATTTAAACATTTAAATTGCACAACAATTCCATGTGAATCTGATAACTAGAATGTGTAGACTTTCCCAGATACAGTTTATGTCGTCCTGTCATCAGTCATAATGTCTCAGATGACAACCGAACTGACACCATATTCATTAAGGACCAACGCATATTTTCAACTGGTTCTATTACCAAAATATGGTTTCTCTCCCCTCACTTGTTGGATGTTCCCAGACTCTCAATGTTTAACAAAGGCTATTCAAGAGTCCTTCAGTAGAGTCAGAGAGAGAGGGAAGGGAGAAAGGTATTTATGGGGGGTCATAAACCTTACACACAGGCCAACGTCATGACAGTGGATATAGATACTTTTGTACCTGTTTCCTCCAGCATCTTCACAAGGTCCTTTGCTGCTGTTCTGGGATTGATTTGCACTTTTCGCACCAAAGTACGTTAATCTCTAGGAGACAGAATGCGTCTCCTTCCTAAGTGGTATGACGGCTGCATGGTCCCATGGTGTTTATACTTGCATATTATTGTTTGTACAGATACCTTACTGGTACCTTCAGGCGTTTTGGAAATTGCTCCCAAGGATGAATGAGACTTGTGGAGGTCTACAATTTTTCTGATTTCTTCTGATTTTCCCCTGATGCCAAGCAAAGAGACACTGAGTTTGAAGGGTGGCCTTGGAATGCATTGATGCATGTATGTAAACTTCTGACCCACTGGAATTGTGATACAGTGAAATAATCTGTCTGTAAACAATTGTTGGAAAAATTACTTGTGTCATGCACAGAGTAGATGTCCTAACGGACTTGCCAAAACTATAGTTTGTAAACAAGACATTTGTGAAGTTGTTGAAAAACAAGACTCCAACCTAAGTGTATGTAAACGTCCCACTTCAACTGTACATATAAATATTTGGATGAGCGATGGCCGAACAGGCATAGACAAGGTGCAGTAGATGGTATAAAATACAGTATATACATACATATGATATAAGTAATGTAAGATATGTACCAGTCCCAATCTACTTGGGACACACCTACTCATTCCAGCGTTGTTCTTTCTTTTTACTGTTTTCTTTCTTTTTACTAGAATAATAGTGAAGACATCAAAACTATGAAATAACACATGGAATCATGTAGTATCCAATTTTTTATTCAAACAAATCAAAATATATTTGAGAATCTTCAAAGTAGCCACCCTTTGCCTTGATGACAGCTTTGCACACTCTTGGCATTCTCTCAACCAGCTTCATGAGGTAGTCACCTGGAATGCATTTCAATTATCAAATGTGCCTTGTTAAAAGTTCATTTTTGGAAGTTCTTTCCTGCGTTTGAGCCAATCAGTGGTGTTGTGACAAGGTAGGGCTGGTATATAGAAGAAATCCATAGTAAAATACTAAGTTCATATTATGTCAAGAACAGCTCAAATAAGCAAAGAGAAACAATAGTCCATTACTTTAAGACATGAAGGTCAGTCAATCTGGAACATTTCAAGAACGTTGAAAGTGCAGTCGCAAAAACCATCAAGCGCTTTGATGAAACTGGCTCTCATGAGGACAGCCACAGGAAAGGAAGACCCAGAGTTACCTCTGCTGCAGACAATGAGTTCATTGGAGTTACCAGCCTCAGAAATTGCAGCCCAAATAAATAAAAGTAACAGACACATCTCAACATCACCTGTTCAGAAGAGACTGCGTGAATCAGGCCTTCATGGTCGAATTGCTGCAAATGAACCACTACTAAGGACACCAACAAGAAGAACAGACTTGCTTTGGCCAAGAAACACGAGCAATGGACATTAGACTGGTGGAAATCTGTCCTTTGGTCCGATGAGTCCAAATTTGAGATTTTTGGTTCCAACCGCTGTGTCTTTATGAGATTCAAAATAGGTGAACGGATGATCTCTACATGTCCGGTTCCCACTGTGAAGCATGGAAGAGATGTGATGGTGTGGGGATGCTTTGCTGGTGACATTGTCAGTGATTTATTTAGAATTTAAGGCACAATTAACTAGCAGGTCTACCACAGAATTCTGCAGCGATACGCCATCCCATCTGGTTTGCACTTAGTGGAACTATTATTTGTTTATCAAAAGGACAACACCTTCAGGCTGTGTAAGGGCAATTTGACCAAGAAAGAGAGTGATTGAGTGTTGCATCAGATGACCTGGCCTCCACAATCACCCGACCTCAACCCATTTTAGATGGTTTGGAATTAGTTGGACCGCAGAGTGAAGGAAAAGCAGCCAACAAGCGCTCAGCATCTGTGGGATCTCCTTCAAGACTGTTGGAAAAGCATTCCAGGTGAAGCTGGTTGAGAGAATGCCAAGAGTGTGCAAAGCTGTCATTAAAGCAAAGGGTGACAACTTTGAAGAAGGTATAATATAAAATATATTTTGAATTGTTTAACACTTTTTTGGGGTTAATACATGATTCCATATGTGTTATTTCATAGTTTTGATGTCTTCACTATTATTCTTGAATGTATAAATTAAGAAAAACCCCTTGAATGAGTAGGTGTGTCCAAACTTTTGACTGGAACTGTACGTACGTATGAATGTCTGTGTGTGCAGTATGTCTGTGTGTGTGCACTCTCACTAGCACCATGAACCATCAGAATCCTTCATAGTTGTTCAATTCCCCCTGACTGCTCTGTCTTCATGTGATTGTTGTTCTAACTGCAGGTCAGTCTGGCTGCAGGTCATCAGTTTGACCGGGACGTTGAGCTGTTGTTGTATTACCAAGACACCCATCAGCCTACTGCTATAGTAGAGGCAGCACAGACTTCTGCCAAGCCAGGTGGGGGTGGGTGGGTGTACTCTGTACTCTGTACACCCACCCATTTGTTGATGAGATATGAGATCAATGAGTAGTCTAGTCTACTACCTTAATCCATGTTTACATAGTGGGACATGGTGAGACAGAAGATACAGTAGATGCAGAGATGGAGAAAGAGGAGCTGTTGAACACTTCTCTCTCTCTGTCTGTCTCTCTTTATTGCTCCCAGGCTCTCTGATGGGCGACCCAGTGGTCATGCTGAGCCTGTACCCAGAGTTCCCCAACGATGTGATGTCATCGATGACCTCACTCGGGGAATTCCTTTTTGTTGTGGATCGCTCTGGCAGCATGTCATTCTCCATGCACAATGGGTCTGGGGTTCAGGACCGCATTGGCAGTGCCAGGATGTATACACACACACACACACACACACACACACACACACACACACACACACACACACACACACACACACACACACACACACACACACACACACACACACACACACACACACACACACACACACACACACACACCCCTGCACTAGTAAATTAACATCTCCATCTGCACAGGAGTCACCAAGAGGTAGTTTAGAGTGAAATCCAGTGCACAGTGGTTACGCTGTATTCTTCTGGTCTTTACGATTGTCCTATATGGTTTATTGAAGAGTAAAGAAACTTGTTGAATTTCTCTCTTGCAGGATACTCTGCTACTCTTGCTAAAAAGCCTGCCAATGGGCTGCTACTTCAACATCATCGGTTTTGGGTCCAGATATGAGTCCTTCTTTCCGTAAGTGTTTTCTCCTTCCAAACCCTCGTCTCAATCAGTTCAAGTCAGTGTCTGAGGAGTTCAGTTTTTTACACATTTAGCTGTGTCATTCTAGGGTTTTATCATGTATGTTGTACCATGTAGTCCAAATCCAAAGATAATCAGTGACAGTGTTTGACAGTTAATGTTTACATCTTTTATTTTATTTCAAATCAAATTTATTTATATAGCCCTTTGTACATCAGCTGATATCTCAAAGTGCTGTACAGAAACCCAGCCTAAAACCCCAAACAGCAAGCAATGCAGGTGTAGAAGCACGGTGGCTTGGAAAAACTCCCTAGAATGGCCAAAACCTAGGAAGAAACCTCGAGAGGAACCAGGCTATGCCGGGTAGAGATTATAACAGAACATGGCCAAGATGTTCAAATGTTCATAAATGACCAGCATGGTCAAATAATAATAATCACAGTAGTTGTCGAGGGTGCAGCAAGTAAGCACCTCAGGAGTAAATGTCAGTTGGCTTTTCATAGCCGATCATTAAGAGTATCTCTACCACTCCTGCTGTCTCTAGAGAGTTGAAAACAGTAGGACTGGGACAGGTAGCACGTCCGGTGAAAAGGTCAGGATTCCATAGCTGCAGGCAGAACAGTTTAAACTGGAGCAGTAAGTAGCACAGCCAGGTGGACTGTGGACAGCATGAAGTCATCAGGCCAGGTAGTCCTGAGGCATGGTCCTTGGGCTCAGGTCCTCCGAGAGAGAGAAAGAAAGAGACAATTAGAGAGAGCATACTGAAATTCACACAGGACACCGGATAAGACAGTAGAAGTACTCCAGATATAACAAACTGACCCTAGCCCCCCGGCACATAAACTACTGCAGCATAAATACTGGAGGCTGAGACCTCCAGTATTTGACCTTTATTTAACTAGGCAAGTCAGTTTAGAACATATTCTTATTTTCAATGACTGCCAAGGAACAGTGGGTTAAATGCCTTGTTCAGGGGCAGAACGATGAGCGAATCATTTGCAGCAGGTAGGGGTAGAGCCTTCACGGTGACTGTATTACCGCCACACCACCTGTCACAAGTCATGAAGGCAGTCAAATTCCACATGACCGTTTAGTCACGGTAGTTAGGCTTCTCCAAGCTCTGATGCTCATTAATAATCTAGCAAATGTTCTAACTGCCTGGTACTCAGCACTCTATTGTCCCTCTAATCACTCTGACATCAATGCAAATGTCATCAAACACTTCATGAGAGCCCATGAGCTCATGTTGTGCAACATTTCTGTAGGCTATGCAATTGCGTGAGAAAACAGAGTTTTGATGGCCTCTATAGGCTAGGCCTGCTATATTTATTCATCAACTTTCCTGATATTAAGCACATTGCTCATGAAAATGAACCATGGCAAAAGTGTCCTACATTCGCTGTTAATGTGCAGTCCTCCATTTGCTATTGAAGTACTATTTTCTCATGCCCCTGTTCTGAGACATGTGCATGATAATGGTCCATTCTAAGTCAAAATAAATATCACAAATGTATTAAATGTAAAGACAACATTCAATTAAGAACAGTCTGATGGGTGACAATGTTAGAATATCACATGATTATTATTATTTTTTCACCTTAATTTAACCAGGTAGTTCAACAAGTTCTCTTTTACAACTGCGACCTGGCCAAGATAAAGCAAAGCAGTGCGACAAATTACAACGCAGAGTTACACATGGAATAAACAAACGTACAGTCAATAACACAATAGAAAAATCTGTATACAGTGTGTGCAAATGAAGTAAGGAGGTAAGGCAATAAATAGGCCATAGTGGTGAAGTAATTACAATTTAGCATTAACACTGGTGTGATAGATGTGCAGATGATGATGTGCAAGTAGATTGATGTATTATCAGTGGTGATTTTATCATGTAAATCTTGGTGGGTCAAACAACAGCAACAAAAAATGTTGATTCATGCCAGCAAAGCCACAACACTAAACAATACATGTATTGACCTATAACGGTGACAAATGGTGCCCACAAAATGTTAGGGCCAACATAAAGCTGCCCCAAAAGCAGAGCTTTCTTTTCAGAACCAAATCAAATCAAATCAAATGTTATTTGTCACATACACATGGTTAGCAGATGTTAATGCGAGTGTAGCCTTGTGCTTCCAGTTCTGACAATGAAGTAATAACCAACAAGTAATCAACTAACAATTCCAAAACTAATTTCTTATACAAATAAAAATAAAAAAGATATGAATGAGTGATGGCTGACTTGCTTAAACAGTAGATGGTATCGGTTATATACATGTGAGATGAGTATGTAAACAAAGATGTTAAAAAGTGATGGAATAAGGATGCAGTATGATGATAGAGTATAGTATATACAATACATATGAGATGAATAATGTAGGGTATGTAAACATTATATTAGGTAGCATTGTTTAAAGTGGCTAGTGATATATTTACATCCTTTCCCATCAATTCCCATTATTAAAGTGGCTGGAGTTGAGTCAGTATTCTCCCAGTAGCCACTCAATGTCAGTGGTTGCTGTTTAACAGTCTGATGGCCTTGAGATAAAGCTGTTTTTCAGTCTCTCGGTCCCAGCTTTGATAAACAGACATGATGAACAGGCAGTGGCTCCAATGGGTGTTGTCCTTGATGATCATTGTGGCCTTCTGTAACATCGGGTGGTGTAGGTGTCCTGGAGGGCAGGTAGTTTGCCCCGGTGATAGGTGCAGACCTCACTACCCTCTGGAGAGCCTTACTGTTGTGGGCGGAGCAGTTGCCGTACCAGGCGGTGACCAGCCCGCCAATGCTTATTGTGCATCTGTAGAAGTTTGTGAGTGCTTTTGGTGACAAGCCTAAACTTTCTTCAGCCTCCAGGTATACATATCTCCCTGGCATATTCACATCATTTATGTAGCAGTGGACAATACATTTGTCTGTGATGTGTATGCCTTAACTTGTGCTCTGCTCCACTTGTTCCATCGATGGATAGGTTGTTCCCGCTGTTTCCTGAAGTCCACAATCATCTCCTTAGTTTTGGATGTTCTGTGAGGTTATTGTCCTGACACCACACTCCGTTGGCCCTCACCTTCCCTGTACCGTCTGGAATAACCATTCACTGTTTTTTCCACAAACTTGATGATTGATTTGGAGGCTCTTGAAGTCGTGGCAGGGAGTACATGAGAGGGCTCAGAACGCACCCTTGTGGGGCCCCAGTGTTGAGGATCAGCGGGGTGGAGATGTTGTTGCCTACCCTCACCACCTGGGGGCGGCCCGTCAGGAAGTCCAGTACCCAGTTGCACAGACCGCGGGCCAATGTCAACCCAGGGTCTCGAGCTTGTGTCAGTGGAAACACTGTTGAATGCCAAGCTGAAGTCGATGAACAGCATTCTCACATAGGTATTCCTCTTGTCCAGATGGGTTAGGAGTGTGCAGTGTGGTTGAGAGCACACCTATTTTGGCGGTAAGCAAATTGGAGTGGGTCTAGGGTGTCAGGTAGGGTGGAGGTGATATGGTCCTTGACTAGTCTCTCAAAGCACTTCCGGAAGTGAGTGACGACATGGGGCTCAGTTACCTTAGTTTCTTGGGAACAGGAACAATGGTGGCCATCTTGAAGCATGGGGAACAGCAGACTGGTATAGGGATTGATTGAATATGTCCGTAAACACACCAGGAACAGCTGGTCTGCGCATGCTCTGAGGGCGCTGCTGGGGATGCCGTCTGGGCCCGCAGCCTTGCGAGGGTTAACACGTTTAACGCCTGTTTTCCACCTCGGTGTGAAGGTGAGTCCGCATGTTTCCGCAGGCCGTGTATGTTTTGTCTATAATTTCTCATATGACAAAGTCCTGTCGTGATGATGGATATCATAGTAATATTGATGACATGCTATTTGTCTGAGCCGTAATTAACTGTAATTATTACTTGATTTTAAATTAATAAAGTAACAATTACCTCATTAGTAACCTTGGGCACCACAGGAAAAGTTTCTTTAACGAGTTACCGTTTTCCAAATTAAATCAAGAAAATCAGAATGTCGTTCTTCATATCCTGTCCCATTGTTGTCATTCATCAAAAAAAATCATTTTATATCTTTATAATCCTTAAATCTGCAGGAATACTAGTCTACATGATGACTCAGCAATACAGAGATTTGCTTAATTATTTATTTACTAACTAAATAATCACACAGAATTACATAAACTCACACACAGGATAGATTATACATTGATTACCAACTAAATGTAATAAAAGGTCCCTCGTGGACTAACCCGATATTTTGACAGTCTGAGTTTTTTCCCCAGTTACACAATGAAAGGGGGGAAATGCTGAAAGAGCCAATTGGATATCACAAAAATTGGAGAATAGGGGTATTTAATTTAAGGATAAACATTCTCACGTAATGCCATTGGCCATAAGTTACGATTTTGTCTCATTGCTGCAACTCCCCTATGGACTTGGCGAAATATGGACATTTTGCACCCTAACAAGCCAACTGCACCAATGTGTAGGGGAAATGCAATGTACATATTTACGCTTGTATGTCCCGGTAGTCGCTCACAATGAGAAAAAAGAAATCCCGCCGGCCATCAGCCTGTGGAAACTGGGCCAATTGTTCATCAGAAAGTCTCTGGATGTGTAAGTCTCAGTTGTTGTCCACCATTGTTGAATTTGGATCCAACTTGTTGTGTAATGTCCGTCCAATGAGCACCGTCTTTTTATCTTTTTTCTGGAAAAGTGTCCGATGTTGCAAAATATGATGGCATCATTTACCACATAAGGTGGAGGGAAATGTTCTTCCCTTCTCATCCTTGTTAGACTGGAACCTTCAAAAGGTACACACGCAGTGGTCCTCGGTCGAGTTTACTAGACTAAAGTACTTAAACAGCTGCAGACTGAATGTTCCGATGTAGTCTTTGTCTTAACTGAAAGTGACTCTTACCATCTTCTGGTCTGGTATAGTCTTACCATTCCTGACGTCTGGCTCAACACCGTCCGTATACTGGTCTCAATGTTTGATTATTCAGGGTACAGTTAGAACCATTTTACACACCAGTAGCAACCTGGCAGTGTACTGGCATCTTGAGATTTTGTTCTTCTCTGTTGAACGTTTCAGAGTTTCTAACCATCTCGTGTCGATCACGCTGGTCTAGTAATTCTTTAGGGGAAAAAGGGGAGTTCCCTCCTTTGGCATAATGTTTGTGCTCACGTGGGCGTGGTTACTGACTTGGCCAAAGTCTCTATGAAAAAACGTTCTCATTTAGAAGCCTAAAATCACATTTTTAGTTATATCGTCCTTAATGATATCCTTAATGATATCACATAACAACATCTGATTTTATATGATTATTGTTTAAGTCCCACCAACCATTTTGAACATTATTTACATTAGAAATATTGTTTCAAGAAATAGACTACATTTACTTCATACCGTGTTTCTTTAGACCTGTCAAAAATAAGTAATGGATATATTGTGATGGTGTAGACTATATTAAATGTATTTATTATACTTTTTCAAACGTAGATGCTCCAAAGGTCTGCATCAGTGGCTTGTTTAGGCAATGCTTGGAAGGCTATGCTTGGAAGGCTATGCTTGGAAGCCAGGAGATGCTACACATGCTTATACTAATAGCGGTCAATTGCTATGAGACCAGCAGTTATTTGGTGACAATTACTTGGCTGACAAAATGTCATGACTGCCACAGCTCTAGGTAGGGTAATATTAAAATGTCCATGTCCTATAATATGTTGTGGTGATGACCCTTTGACCTTGTGTGTGTATGTCTATCTGGACATCAGTAAGAGTGTGGAGTACAGCCAGAAGACCATGGATGAGGCTCTGCTGAAGGTGAAGGCAATGAGGGCTGACCTTGGAGGTACAGAGATCCTCCAGCCTTTAAAACATATCTACAGCCAGCCCTGCCTCCCTGACCAGCCCAGACAGGTAACTTACACACCTTACATAAACAAACACCCCATAGATAAATGTGTCTGCACTTTCTGTAACGATGGATCCATTGAGAAGCTCATGCATTACTTTACTGTGGGTTATACAGTGATATTAGGGCTGCTCTTTACTGTGGGTTATACAGTGATATTATGGCTGATCTTTACTGTGGGTTATACAGTGATATTAGGGCTGATCTTTACTGTGGGTTATACACTGACAGTTGGGATGATCTTCACTGTGGGTTATACACTGACAGTAAGGATGATCTTTACAGTGGGTTATACACTGACAGTTGGGATGATCTTTACTGTGGGTTATACACTGACAGTAAGGATGAACTTTACTGTGGGTTATACACTGACAGTTGGGCTGATCTTCACTGTGGGTTATACACTGACCGTTGGGATGATGTTCACTGTGGGTTATACACTGACAGTTGGGGTGATCTTTACTGTGGGTTATACACTGACAGTTGGGATGATCATCACTGTGGGTTATACACTGACAGTTGGGATGATCTTCACTGTGGGTTATACACTGACAGTTGGGATGATCTTTACTGAGGGTTGTACACTGACAGTTGGGATGATCTTTACTGTGGGTTATACACTGACAGTTGGGATGATCATCACTGTGGGTTATACACTGACAGTTGGGATGATCTTCACTGTGGGTTATACACTGACAGTTGGGATGATCTTTACTGAGGGTTGTACACTGACAGTTGGGATGATCTTTACTGTGGGTTATACACTGACAGTTGGGATGATCTTCACTGTGGGTTATACACTGACAGTTGGGATGATATTTACTGTGGGTTATACACTGACAGTTGGGATGATATTTACTGTGGGTTATACACTGACAGTTGGGATGATCTTTACTGTGGGTTATACACTGACATTAGCGATTATCCTTTTTCATCAGCTCTCCCGCTACAGTGAAAATCATTTCTACTGAACAAAAATATTGTAACGGCTTTCTTTATGTGAATGAGAGTCGGACCAAAATGCGGCGTGGCTATTGAGATTCATGTTTAATAAAACAAAGGAAACACAAATCAATACAAAAACAATAAACGTAACGTGAAAACCGAAACAGCCTAAACTGGTGCAAACCAACACAGGAACAATCACCCACAAAAACCCAACACCAAACAGGCTACCTAAATATGGTTCCCAATCAGAGACAATGACTCACACCTGCCTCTGATTGAGAACCATATCAGGCCAAACATAGAACTAGACAAACTAGACATGAAACATAGAATGCCCACTCATATCACACCCTGACCAAACAAATCATAGAAACATACAAAGCAAACTATGGTCAGGGTGTGACAAATATAAATGCTACATATAACAATTTCAAAGGTTTACAGTTCACAGTGGTGTAAAATACTTTAGTAAAAATACTTTCAAGTACTACTTAATTCGTTTTTTGGGGTAACTTTACTATTTATATTTTTGACTACTTTTACTTCACTATATTCCAAACACACACATTGTAATTTTTACTCCATACATTTTCACTGACAAACCAAAGTACTCATTACATGTTGAATGCTTAGCAGGACAGGAAAATTGTGAAATTCACGCAATTATCAACACACATGGACCTTTTGTAAATAATTTTGGTGTGTGTGCCCCTGTCTATCCATACATTTTAAAAACAAGAAAATGGGGGCCTCCCGGGTGGCGCAGTGGTTAAGGTTAAGGGTGGCTGTACTGCAGCACCAGCTGTGCCATCAGAGACTCTGGGTTCGCACCCAGGCTCTGTCGTGACCGGGAGGTCCGTGGGGCGACACACAATTGGCGTAGCGTCATCCGGGTTAGGGAGGGCTTGGTCTGTAGAGATTGTCCTTGTCTCATCGCACACCAGTGACTCCTGTGGCGAGACGGGCACAGTGCGCGCTAACCAAGGTTACCAGGAACACAGTGTTTCCTCCGGCACATTGGTGCGGCTGGCTTCTGGGTTGCATGTGCGCTGTGTTAAGAAGCAGTGCGGCTGGTTGGGTTGTGTATTGGAGGACGCATGACTTTCAACATTCGTCTCTCCCGAGCGATGAGACAAGATTGTAGCTACTACAACAATTGGATACCATGAAAAAGGGGTAAAAACTTTAAAAGAAAATATATGTAAAAAAAACAAGAAAATGGTAAATAAGTTATTTTAAATCTACTTTTAATACTTAAGTTTCTTTGAGCAATTACATGTACTTTTCATACTAAAGTATATTTAAAACCGAATACTTTTACTCAAGTAGTATTTTACAGGTTGACATTCACTTTTACTTTAATAGAAAGTTACTCATGTATCTATACTTTTACTCATGTATGACAATTGGGTACCTTTTCCACCACTGACAGTTCATAAAAGGAAATCAGTCAATTGAAATACATTGATAAGGCCCTACTCTTAGGTTTCACATGACTGGGTAGGGGCGCAGCCATTGGCCCGTCCATTTTGAGGCCAAGCCCAACCACTGGGGGATCCAGGCCCAGCCAATCAAATTGAGTTTCACCCCACTAAAGGGCATTATTACAGACAGAAATACCCCTCAGTTTCATCAGCTCTCCAGGTGGCTGGTCTCAGATGATCCTGACGAGGAAGAAGGCGGATGTGGAGGTCCTGGGCTTACGTGGTTACACTTGGTCTGCGGTTGTGAGGCCGGTTGGACGTTCTTCCAAATTCTCTAAAACAACATTGGAGGTGGTGTTTGGTAGAGATATTCAATTCTCTGACAACAGCTCTGGTGGACATTCCTGCAGTCAGCACGCCAATTGCGCGCTCCCTCAAGGACATTTATGGAATTGTGGTGTTTGTCCAAAGTGCATTTTAATGTGGTCTTTTGTTGACCCCAGCACCTGTATAGTGATCATGCTGTTTATTCAGCTTCTTGGTATGCCACACCTGTCAGGTGGATGGATTATCTTGGCAAAGGAGAAATGCTCACTAACCGGGGAAGTCAAGAAATGTGGCCACAATTTGAGACCAATAAGCTTTTTGTGCATATGGAACATTTCGGGGATCTTTTATTTCAGCTCATGAAACATGGGACCAACATGTTATATTTTTGTTCAGTATAAATGCCTCTGCCAAAGCCTGCCACCTTTTCCTCCAACGGAGACGTTTCTTTATAAATGCCTGCATGTAATTTTTATTGACTGTATTTAGTTTGGTTTATGCATACATGTGTTGATGACGTAATGTATATTATAAACTGGATGGTTCGAGAACCTGAATGATTGGCTGACAGCAGTGGTATCAGACTGTATATCACTGGTATGATAACATGTATTTGTAATAGCAATAAGGCACCCTTGTGATATATGGCCAATATACCACGGCTAAGGACTGTGTCCACACACTCCATGTGCGTCGTTAGTTGTGGTATATTTGCCATGAACCACACCACCTCGGGCCTTATTGTTTAAATAACTGTTACCAATAATGTAGTTGATGTCATGTATTATAGATGACACCAAAGGGACCATTGTACCACGTTTGACTAAGTTGTTTCCTAGTATCTAAACTCTGAGTGGTCCACAATGGAGTTTTTAAAAATATGTCCAAAATATATTGTGGTGAGACTGTCTTTTCTTTCCAATCACCTCACTCTTCGGTCTTTTAAATGCCTTAATGTGATTCATACAGTTTCCTCCTGAAACACCTTTAACTCCTCCCACCTTTCCATATGTAACACCTGGCATATGAACCCGGGTCTCCCAACCAATGTTTTCGACCATGAAGAAATTCCCTCTTGGGCCGAGGGTTTTGAAGTTCGCAGGTGGGGGTACATAATCACGTGACCATAACCTAATGTCCGCTACATTCACCCCCTCCCCCACAAGAGACCTTACCAGGAAGCTGCATCCCAATATGGTGACCAGAGTATGGGCAAGTGGGTGTGTCTAAAGGAAAGTAGTGGGTGTGTCTAAAGGAAAGTAGTGGGCGTGTGGAAAGGAACGGGTGTGTCAAACTCTACTAGAGGTTGGACGGTTTTTATTGAGCTGTGTTTTGTCTTTTGTTTCTTAACATACAAATATTGTACTTTGACCTACAATACCATGAGAGTTAGGACTTCTGTTTTGAATCCAGAGGATGAGTCTGAGTCCTATTTCCATGTTAGTTTTACACAAATAACTGTACATTCCCAGTTATAAAACTGAGGGTAGGTATATACTATACTTGAGTATAGCTGTGGGGCTTACACAAGTCCGAATTTCTGACAGCCTAATTTTCTAGACCTCAACAACATTTTTAGACAACACTGCAGAACAACTCCCATATGCACACATACGCCGCTGTGGGCTTACCAGACACACATTTTACATCATTTTCAAGACAATGCAGCAGAACAAATATCACAATAAAATAAATCAATGTAGGCTTCCCAAGTGGTGCAACGGTCTAAAGGCACTGCAGACACCCTGGTTCGAATCCAGGCTGTATCACAACCGGCCGTGATTGGGAGTCCCATAGGGCGGCTCACAATTGGCCCAGCGTGGTCCGGGTTTGGCCGGTGTAGGCCGTCATTGTAAATAATAATTTGTTCTTAACTGACTTGCCTAGTTAAGTAACTAAAAATACTGCAGAACACACACATGAGAATATATAGGCCTCCTGCCTGTGGTAATATGAAGCACATATTCACATTACAAACTTGTTCTATGCTGTGAAGGTAAAGGGAAAACAATGTCCTACCTTGAGTTTTTAAAACCTCTCACAATGACTCTCCCCATGTCAAGTCCATTCAACTCCTGAGAGTCAACTTCTTGCTCGAATCCATGAGTGTGTATGTGACTGTGATATTTAACCTTCTAAGGCTGTTCTGAAGACTCTGGCTGTAGTGTCTATTTGTTTTTTTATTTTGAGTGTTAACATAGGTGTCCTCTTTAGCCTTGTCTTCAAGGCTTTCTGCCACCAAATGTGCCTTGGTTCAGGCATGTTCAAAAACCTTCTTTCTGAGGGCTCTTGTTTTTATATGTCTGAAGCATAGGATGTTAATTTACTGTACCTGCCACACACTCTTTTTGTAGTTTAATCTCTTCAGTCATTTCTAGACCGATGCTCCTTACCTTTTTGCATGTTGTACAGCCCAACTTTGAATTCTGCATGACAAGCTGTGGTTATACGTTTAGTTGTTGTTGAACTGCAAATTGCACCTGCTCCGAGCACTTCGTCAGTTGATGCACTGCCCCCCTCCCCCCCAGCTCCCCGTCTCCCTCTCCCGCTGAGTCTGACTCTCTAGTAGGCCTACTGGCAAGTGGAGGTGCCGGTGGTAATGCCCCTCAATCCTCTCCTCCGGCTCTGACAGTTCTCTGGCACGTTCTGGGTTGAATTCACCATGTTTCTCTGTTTTTTTGGACTTAAGAAAAGGCAATTGAATTTCACCTTTTTTTTTTGGGTTTTCCCACGATTCAAATTTATTAGGGAGACGACTAGGTTACGTGATGTGATTTACATAGGGACCTGTTCACTAGCTGACCACCACTACCAAGACCTGTGTCAAGATCAGTTACTTACCCCACTGGTCCTCCCCATAACCTCTATGTACAATGAAAGAGAGCCGGTCTGGAATCAGTGTGGCAGGATAGGATGATTACATAGAAAGATCACTGCGCTTTTACATGATGGTCTTTCTGGGGGGCGGGAGGAATAACAAGGAGACAACTTGATTTAATGCTGACTGCTTTTATTAGAATGTCTACAGTGTGAACAGTGAAATAATTAATGAATCATGCTGTGAGAGGTACCGGATCTGGGCAAATAGGTGCCGGAACAAACAAAGTAAAATCTTCAAAGTAGCCACCCTTTGCCTTGATGACTGCTTTGCACCCTCTTGGCATTTTCTCAACCAGCATCATGAGGTAGTCACATGGAATGCATTTCAAGTAACAGATATGCCTTGTTAAAAGTTCATTTGTGGAATTTCTGTCCTTAATGTGTTTGAGACAATCAGTTGTTGTGACATGGTAGGGGTGGTATACAGAAGAAAGCCCTATTTGGTAAAAGACAAAGTTCATATTATGGCAATAACAGCTCAAATAAACAAAAGACAAACGACAGTCAATCATTACTTTAAGACACGAAGGTCAGTCAATCCAGAAAATTTCAAAAACTTTGAAAGTTTCTTCAAGTGCAGTCGCAAAAAAAAAAATGCAAAAACCCCATTGGGCCAAGAAACACGAGCAATGGACATTAGACCGGTGGAAATCAAACAATTGTATTAGTCACATGCGCTGAATACAACAGGTATTGCAGTGAAATACTTACTTTCAAGCCCCTAACCAACAATGCAGTTAAAAAAATATGAATAAGAAATAAATGGAACAAGTAATTAAAGAGCAGCAGTAAAATAACAATAGCAAGACTATATACAGGGGTCCCGATACAGAGTCAATGTGAGGGGGCACCGGTTAGTCGAGATAATTGAGGTAACATGTACATGTAGCTAGAGTTATTAAAGAGACTATGCATAGATAATAACAGAGAGTAGGAGCGGCGTATAAGAGGGGGTGGGCAATGCAAATAATCTTGGAGGTAGAAGGCTTGGAGGTAGAAGCTGTTTAGAAGCCTCTTGGACCTAGACTTGGCGCCCCGGTACCGCTTGCCATGCAGTAGCAGAGAGAACAGTCTATGACTAGGGTGGCTGGAGTCTTTAACAATTTTTAGTGTCTTCCTCTGACACCGCCTGGTATAGAGATCCTGGATGCCAGTGATATACAGGGCCATACGCACTACCCTCTGTAGTGCCTTGCGGTCGCAGGCAGTGATGCAACCAGTCAGGATGCTCTCGATGGTGCAGCTGTAGAACATTTTGAGGATCTGAGAACCCATGCCAAATCTTTTCAGTCTCCTGGGGAATAGGCTTTGTCATGCCCTCTTCACAACTGTCTTGGTGTGCTTGGACCATGTTAGTTTGTTGATGTGGACACCAATGAACTTGAAGCTCTCAACCTGCTCCACTGCAGCCCCATTGATGAGAATGAGGGCGTGTTCGGTCCTCCTTTTCCTGTAGTCCACAATCATCTCCTTAGACTTCATCACATTGAGGGAGAGGTTGTAGTCCTGGCACCAAACGGGTAGGTCTCTGATCTCCTCCCTATAGGCTGTCTCGTCATTGTCAGTGATCACTGTTGTGTTGGAGTCGTACCTGGCCGTGCAGTCATGAGTTTACAGGGAGTACAGGAGGGGACTGAGTACGCACCCCTGAGGGACCCTTGTGTTGAGGATCAGAGTGGCGGATGTGTTGTTACCTACTTTTACTACCTGTGGGCGGCCTGTCAGGAAGTCCAGGATCCAGTTGCAGAGGGAGGTGTTTAGTCCCAGGATCTTTAGCTTATTGATGAGCTTTGAGTGTTGAACGCTGATTTGTAGTCAATTAATAGCATTCTCACATAGGTGTTCCTTTTGCCTAGGTGGGGAATTGTGGAGTGCAATAGAGATTGCATCATCTGTGGATCTGATAGGGCGGTTTCCAAGTTGGAGTGGGTCTATGGTTTCTGGGATAATGGTGTTGATGTGAGCCATGACCAGCTTTCAAAACACTTCATGGCTACAGAGGTGAGTGCTACGGGTTGGTAGTCAGTTAGGCAGGTTACCTTAGTGTTCTTGGGCACAGGGACTATGGTGGCCTGGACAGGGAGAGGTTGAAAATGTCAGTGAAGACGTATGGTCACTGTTGGGGGAGCATCATTGATGCACTTATTGATGAAGCCATTGACTGATGTGGTATACTCCTCGATGCCATCGGAAGAATCCCGGAATATATTCCAGTCTGTGCTAGTAAAACAGTCCTGTAGCTTAGTATTTGCTTCATCTGACCTCTTTTTAATTGACCGAGTCACTGGTGCTTCCTGCTTAAATTTTAGCTTTTAAGCAAGAATCAGGAGGATAGAATAATAGTCAGATTTGCCAAATGGAGGGCGAGGGAGAGCTTGGTTACACTTCTGTGTGTGGAGGAAAGGTGGTTGGTTGCACATTTAACATGCTGATAGAAATTTGTTAGAATGGATTTCAGTTTCCCTGCAATAAAGTCCTCGGCCACAAGGAGTGCCGCCTCTGGATTAGTGTTTTCCTATTTTCTTATGGCTAAATACAGCTCATTGAGGGCAGTCTTAGTGCCATTATCGGTCTGTGGTGTTATGTAGACAGCTACGAAAAATACAGATAACCCTCTCGGTTGATAGTGTGGTCTACTGCTTATCATTATATACTCCACCTCATGCGAGCAAAACCTGTCCAAATTTGAGATTTGGGGTTCCAACTGCCGTGTCTTTGTGAGATGCAGAGTAGGTGAACGGATGATCTCTGCATGTGTAGTTCCCACCGTGAAGCATGCAGGAGGTGTGATGGTGTGGGGGTGATTTGCTGGTGACACTGTCAGTGATTTTATTTAGAGTTCAAGGCACACTTAACCAGGACAATGACCCAACACACCTCTAAGCTCTGTAAGGGCTATTATATAAGAAGGAGAGTGATGGGGTACTGCATCAGATGACCTGGCCTCCACAATCACCCAACCTCAACCCAATTGAGATGGTTTGGGATGAGTCGGCCTGCAGAGGGAAGGAAAAGCAGCCAACAAGTGCTCAGCTGTCACGTTCTGATCTTAGTTCCTTTGTGATGTCTTTGTTTTAGTATGGTCAGGGCATGAGTTGGGTGGGCAGTCTATGTTATTTTTTCTATGATTTGGTATTTCTGTGTTTGGCCTGATATTGTTCTCAATCAGAGGCAGCTGTCAATCATTGTCCCTGATTGAGAACCATACTTGGGAAGCCTGTTTTCACCCTTGAGTTGTGCGTGATTATACTTTCTGTTTAGTGTGTGTTGCACCTGATGGAGCTGTTTCGGTTGTGCTTTTTAACATGAACAAGTACCACGCTGTGCTTTGGTCCTCACCTTCTTCCACCGACGACCGTTCCATCAGCATTCCAGGTGAAGCTGGTTGAGGGAATGCCAAGAGTGTGCAAAGCTGTTAATTAGGCAAAGGGTGGCTACTTTGAAGAATCTAAAATATAAAACACTACAGGATTCCATGTGTTTTTTCATAGTTTTGATGTATTCACTATTATTCTACGATGTAGAAAATAGTAAAAACAAAGTAAAACCCTTGAATGAGTAAGTGTTCTAAAACTTTTGACCGGAAGTGTAAATGGTTATCAATATTAGTTTATTGTTTATGCTGCTTTTCTTACTTGAAATAAAATAATGTAAGCAAAACTAAATGGCCACGTAGCTACTGCCGGCCACATGATCGTGATACACATCAGGAATCACTTCCAAGTCGGCAGGCACAACACAGGAGCCCTTACTGCAGGCTTACTATCGACTCATATCCCAATCAGCCATGCAAAACTATCTCAAGTGGAAGCAAATCTGCCCAATTAGCTGATTCGGTTTCCATACATCCTCTCTCGAAACACCCACTCGCCCATACCCTGGTTGTCATATTGGGCTGCAGCTGCCCATACCTGCCCCACGTTGGGCACCAATGTAACACGTGTCTCCCACGGGGGCAACCAAGGTCTTAGACCAAGAGTGAGCACACACACAGGTTTCTTTTTTAAGTTCGCAGGCAGGGCGACCTCATCACATGACAATGACTGACTCATGTCCGCTACTCATGCACTCCACCACAATGGCATGTTTAGTTAAATCCAAATAAACAGTATCTTTTGAGTGTGTGGTATTTATATCACCATGCCTTTCTTACTGGGACATAAAATAGACCTGTGTTTTTGGTTACTGAGGAAACGTTGTCTGTATACTTCAGGGCTGCATGTTTAAAAAGTTATTGTTAACCTTCTATTTAACTAGGCAGGTCAGTTAAGAACACCATCTAATTTACAATGACAGCGTACCAGGGAACTGTGGGTTAACTGCCTTGTTCAAGGGCAGAACAACAGATTTTTACCTTGTCATGTCAGGGATTTGATCCAGCAACCTTTTGGTTACTGGCCCAATGCTCTGACCACTAGGCTACCTGCTGCCACAGGGGCTGTGCATACCTTGTTTAACATTAACACATGATGAACATACCCTCTCTGTCATCCTCAGCTCTTCTTGTTCACTGACGGTGAGGTGGGGAACACCAAGGAAGTGCTGGATCTGGTGAAGGCAAATGCCGGCTCTCACAGGTGGGCCCACAATCACAGTTTCCCCTATCAATACCTAGCTATGGGAGCCCTGCTTTAAATAACTCTGTTACCACCCACCTGAAAGGTAAGGGACAGTTCAAAAATTACTGTTATGAGGGAGTTGTGCACAATAGGGGAGGATAGTGGTGTTTTTATTGGGCGTAGGGGAGGGTAGTAGTGTTTTTATTGGGCGTAGGGGAGGGTTGTGGTGTTTTTATTGGGCGTCGGGGAGGTAGTGGTGTTTTTATTGGGTGCAGGAGAGGTAGTGGTGTTTTTATTGGGTGCAGGGGAGGTAGTGGTGTTTTTATTGGGCGTAGGGGAGGGTTGTGGTGTTTTTATTGGGCGTCGGGGGAGGGTGTAGTGGTGTTTTTATTGGGCGTGGGGGAGGGTTGTGGTGTTTTTATTGGGCGTAGGGGAGGGTAGTGGTGTTTTTATTGGGTGCAGGAGAGGGTAGTGGTGTTTTTATTGGGTGCAGGGGAGGTAGTGGTGTTTTTATTGGGCGTAGGGGAGGGTTGTGGTGTTTTTATTGGGCGTCGGGGAGGTAGTGGTGTTTTTATTGGGCGTGGGGAGGGTTGTGGTGTTTTTATTGGGCGTCGGGGGAGGTAGTGGTGTTTTTATTGGGTGCAGGGGGGTGTTTTTATTGGGTGCAGAGGGAGGGTGTGGTGTTTTTATTGGGCGTAGGGGAGGGTTGTGGTGTTTTTATTGGGCGTGGTGTTTTTAGGGGGGAGGGTAGTGGTGTTTTTATTGGGCGTAGGGGAGGGTTGTGGTGTTTTTATTGGGCGTAGTGGGAGGGTAGTGGTGTTTTTATTGGGCGTAGGGGAGGGTTGTGGTGTTTTTATTGGGCGTAGGGGAGGGTTGTGGTGTTTTTATTGGGTGGAGGGGAGGGTAGTGGTGTTTTTATTGGGTTTAGGTGTTTTTAGGGTAGGGGAGGGTGTGGTGTTTTTATTGGGCGTTTAGGGAGGGTAGTGTGTGTTTTTATTCCGTAGGGGAGGGTTTGGTGTTTTTATTGGTGTGGTGTTTTTATTGGGTTTGTGGTGTTTTTAGGGGAGGGAGGGTAGTGGTGTTTTTATTGGGGTATTGGAGGTAGTGTGTGTTTTTATTGGGTAGGGGAGGGTTGTGTGTTTTATTGGGTGTAGGGGAGGGTTGTGGTGTTTTTATTGGGTGTAGGGAGGGTTGTGGTGTTTTTATTGGGCGTAGGGGAGGGTTGTGGTGTTTTTATTGGGCGTAGGGGAGGGGTGGTGTTTTTATTGGGTGCAGGGGAGGGTTGTGTGTTTTTATTGGGTGTAGGGAGGGTAGTGGTGTTTTTATTGGGCGTAGGGGAGGGTTGTGGTGTTTTTATTGGGCGTAGGGGTTGTGGTGTTTTTATTGGGCGTAGGGGAGGTTGTGGTGTTTTTATTGGGGTAGGGGAGGGTTGTGGTGTTTTTATTGGGTGGGGGAGGGTTGTGGTGTTTTTATTGGGCGTAGGGGAGGGTTTGGTGTTTTTATTGGGCGCAGGGGAGGGTTGTGGTGTTTTTATTGGGTGCAGGGGAGGGTTGTGGTTTTTTAATTGGGCGTAGGGGAGGGTTGTGGTGTTTTTATTGGATGCAGGGGAGGGTTGTGGTGTTTTTATTGGGCGTAGGGGAGGGTAGTGGTGTTTTTATTGGGCGTAGAGGAGGGTTGTCGTGTTTTTATTGGGCACAGGGGAGGGTTGTGGTGTTTTTAGTGGTGTTTTTTTATTGGGTGCAGGGGAGGGTAGTGGTGTTTTTATTGGGCGTAGGGGTAGGGTGTTTTTATTGGGTACAGGGGAGGGTGGTGTTTTTATTGGGTGCAGGGGAGGTAGTGGTGTTTTTATTGGGCGTAGGTTGTGGTGTTTTTATTGGGTGCAGGGGAGGTAGTGGTGTTTTTATTGGGCACAGGGTAGTGGTGTTTTTATTGGGCGTAGTGGAGGAGTGGTGTTTTTATTGTGGGGAGGGGTGTTTTTATTGGGCATAGTGGAGGATAGTGGTGTGTTTTTATTGGGTGCAGGGGAGGTTGTGGGGAGGGTTGTTTTATTGGGCGTGGGGGAGGGGTGGAGGGTTGTGGTGTTTTTTTATTGGGCGTAGGGGAGGGTTGTGGTGGGGCGTGGGGAGGGTTGTGGTGTTTTTATTGGGTGCAGGGGCGTAGGGAGGGTTGTGTTTTTAGTGGTGTTTTTATAGGGTGCAGGGTGGAGGGTTGTGGTGTTTTTATTGGGTGTAGGGGAGTGTTGTGGTGTTTTTATTGGGCATAGGGGAGAGGGTTGTGGTGTTTTTATTGGGCAGGAGGGTCAGGTGTTTTTAGTGGGGAGGAGTGGGTTTAGGGAGGGTTGTGGTGTTTTTATTGGGCGTAGGGGAGGGTTGTGGTGTTTTTATTGGGCGTAGGGGAGGGTGTGGTGTTTTTATTGGGCGTGGGGAGGGTGTTTTTTATTGGGTGGTGGAGGGTTGTGGTGTTTTTATTGGGCGTAGGGGAGGTAGTGGTGTTTTTATTGGGCGTAGGGGAGGGTAGTGGTGTTTTTATTGGGCGTAGGGGAGGGTTTTTATGCTTTGGGAGGTGTGTTTTTATTGGGCGTAGGGAGGGGGGTGTTTTATTGGGTTGTATGGTGTTTTTATTGGGTGGTTGTAGTGTTTTAGGGAGGTAGTGGTGTTTTTATTGGGTGTAGGGGAGGATTGTGGTGTTTTTTGGGCGTGCAGGGAGGGTTGTGGTGTTTATTGGGAGCGGTGTTTTTATTGGAGGGGAGGGTTGTGGTGTTTTTATTGGGCGTAGTTTAGTGGTGTTTTTATTGGGCGTAGGGGAGGGTAGTGGTGTTTTTATTGGGCGTAGGGGAGGTTGTGGTGTGTTTTTTGGGCGTGGGAGGGTGTTTTTATTGGGTGCAGGAGGCAGGTAGTGGTGTTTTTATTTGGCGTAGGGAGGGTTGTGGTGTTTTTATTGGGTGCAGGGGAGGGTTGTGGTGTTTTATTTGGGCGTAGGGGAGGGTTGTGGTGTTTTTATTGGGTGCAGGGGAGGATGTGTTTTTTATTGGGGATTGGGGAGGCAGGGGAGGGGAGTTGTGGTGTTTTTATTGGGTGCAGGGGAGGGTAGTGGTGTTTTTATAGGGGGAGGTTGTGGGGTTTTAGGGCGTAGGGTTGTTTTTTATTGGGCGCAGGGGGAGGGTTGTGGTGTTTTTATTGGGAATAGTGGAGGATAGTGGTGTTTTTATTGGGTGCAGGGGGGTTGTGGTGTTTTTATTGGGCACAGGGGAGGGTTGTGGTGTTTTTATTGGGTGCAGGGGAGGGTTGTGGTGTTTTATTGGGCGTAGGGGAGGGTTGTGGTGTTTTTATTGGGTGCAGGAGAGGTTGTGGTGTTTTTATTGGGTGCAGGGGAGGGTTGTGGTGTTTTTATTGGGCGTAGTGGTGTTTTTAGGGAGGGTAGTGGTGTTTTTATTGGGCGCAGGGGAGGGTTGTGGTGTTTTTATTGGGTGTAGTGGTGTTTTTATTGGGCGTAGGGGAGGGTTGTGGTGTTTTTATTGGGCGTAGGGGAGGTTGTGGTGTTTTTATTGGGTGCAGAGAGGTAGTGGTGTTTTTATTGGGCACAGGGGAGGGTTGTGGTGTTTTTATTGGGCGTGGTGGTTTTATTGGGCGTAGGGGAGGGTTGTGGTGTTTTTATTGAGGGGAGTGGTGTTTTTATTGGGCCGGGGAGGGTTATGGTTTTTATTGGGCGAGGGTTGTGGTGTTTTTATTGGGTGGGGGAGGGTTGTGGTGTTTTTATTGGGTGCAGGGGAGGGGTTGTGTGGTGTTTTGTTTTTATTGGGTGGGGAGGTTGTGGTGTTTTTATTGGGTGCAGGGGAGGGTAGGGAGGAGGGTTGTGGTGTTTTTATTGGGTGCAGGGGAGGGTTGGGTGTTTTATTGGAGCGTAGGGGGAGGGTTGGGTGTTTTTATTGGGCGCAGGGGAGGGTTGTGGTGTTTTTATTGGGCGGAGGGTTGTGTTGTTTTTATTGGGGGGGAGGGTTGTGGTGTTTTTATTGGGTGCAGGGGGAGGGTTGTGGTGTTTTTATTGGGTGCAGGGGAGGGTTGTGGTGTTTTATTGGGCGTGGGGGAGGGTTGTGGTGTTTTTATTGGGTGTTTTTATTGGGCGTAGGGGAGGTAGTGGTGTTTTTATTGGGTGCACGGGGAGGGGAGGAGGTCAGTGCTAGTGGTGTTTTTATTGGGGCGTATTGGGCGTAGGGTGTTTTTATTGGGCATAGGGGAGGGTTGTGTGTTTTTATTGGGTGCAGGGTTGTAGTGTTTTTATTGGAGGATATTGGTGTTTTTATTGGGTGTGGTGTTTTTATTGGGCAGGGGAGGGTAGTGGTGTTTTTATTGGGCGCAGGGGAGGATTGTGGTGTTTTTTGGGGGGAGGGTTGTGGTGTTTTTATTGGGCATTGTGGTGTTTTTATTGGGCGTCGGGGAGGTAGTGGTGTTTTTATTGGGTGGGGAGGGTTGTGGTGTTTTTATTGGGCGTCGGGGAGGTAGTGGTGTTTTTATTGGGCGTCGGGAGTGTTGTGGTGTGTTTATTGGGTGCAGGGTAGTGGTGTTTTTATTGGGTGCAGGGGAGGGTAGTGGTGTTTTTATTGGGTGCACGGAGGGTAGTGGTGTTTTTATTGGGTTGTGGTGTTTTTATTGGGCGTAGTTGTGGTGTTTTTATTGGCCAGTTGTGGGATTGGGCGTAGGGAGGGAGTGGTGTGGTGTTTTATTGGGCGTAGGAGGATATTGGTTGTGGAGGAGAGGAGGGGAGGATAGTGGTGTTTTTATTGGGGATAGTGGTGTTTTTTAGGGGTGTGGGGAGGGTTGTGGTGTTTTTATTGGGCAGTTAGGAGGATTGTGGTGTTTTTATTGGGCGAGGTAGTGGTGTTTTTATTGGGTGCAGGGAGGGTAGTGGTGTTTTTATTGGGAGGGGAGGGTAGTGGTGTTTTTATTGGGCGTCGGGGAGGGTTGTGGTGTTTTTATTGGGCGTGGGAGGATAGTGGTGTTTTTATTGGGTGTCGGGGAGGTAGTGGTGTTTTTATTGGGTGCAGGAGGGGAGGTAGTGGTGTTTTTATTGGGTGGGGAGGGTAGTGGTGTTTTTATTAGCCGTTAGGGAGGATAGGGGTGTTTTTATTGGGCATAGGGGAGGTAGTGGTGTTTTTATTGGGCGTAGGGGAGGGTTGTGGTGTTTTTATTGGGTGTAGGGGAGGTAGTGGTGTTTTTATTGGGCGCAGGGGAGGTAGTGGTGTTTTTATTGGGTGCAGGAGAGGTAGTGGTGTTTTTATTGGGTGCAGGGGAGGTAGTGGTGTTTTTATTGGGCGTAGGGGAGGGTTGTGGTGTTTTTATTGGGCGTCGGGGAGGTAGTGGTGTTTTTATTGGGCGTGGGGGAGGGTTGTGGTGTTTTTATTGGGCGTCGGGGAGGTAGTGGTGTTTTTATTGGGTGCAGGAGAGGTAGTGGTGTTTTTATTGGGTGCAGGGAGGTAGTGGTGTTTTTATTGGGCGTGGGGGAGGGTTGTGGTGTTTTTATTGGGCGTCGGGGAGGTAGTGGTGTTTTTATTGGGCGTGGGGGAGGGTTGTGGTGTTTTTATTGGGCGTCGGGGAGGTAGTGGTGTTTTTATTGGGTGCAGGAGAGGTAGTGGTGTTTTTATTGGCCGTGGGGGAGGGTTGTGGTGTTTTTATTGGGCGTTAGGGAGGATAGTGGTGTTTTTATTGGGCGTAGGGGAGGGTTGTGGTGTTTTTATTGGGCGTTAGGGAGGATAGTGGTGTTTTTATTGGGCATAGGGGAGGTATGTGGTGTTTTTATTGGGCGTAGGGGAGGGTTGTGGTGTTTTTATTGGGTGCAGGGGAGGGTTGTGGTGTTTTTATTGGGTTTAGGGGAGGGTAGTGTTTTTTTTTATTGGGCGTATTGGAGGTAGTGGTGTTTTTATTGGGTTTAGGGGAGGGTAGTGTTTTTTTTTTGGGGCGTATTGGAGGTAGTGGTGTTTTTATTGGGCGTAGGGGAGGGTTGTAGTGTTGTTATTGGGTGTAGGGGAGGGTTGTGGTGTTTTTATTGGGTGTAGGGGAGGGTAGGGTGTTTTTATTGGGCGTAGGGGAGGGTTGTGGTGTTTTTATTGGGCGTAGGGGAGGGTTGTAGTGTTTTTATTGGGTGTAGGGGAGGGTTGTGGTGTTTTTATTGGGTGTAGGGGAGGGTAGTGGTGTTTTTATTGGGCGTAGGGGAGGGTTGTGGTGTTTTTATTGGGCGTAGGGGAGGGTTGTGGTGTTTTTATTGGGGTTAGGGGAGGGTTGTGGTGTTTTTATTGGGTGCAGGGGAGGGTTGTGGTGTTTTTATTGGGCGTAGGGGAGGGTTTTGGTGTTTTTATTGGGTGCAGGGGAGGGTTGTGGTGTTTTTATTGGGTGTAGGGGAGGGTTGTGGTGTTTTTATTGGGCGTAGGGGAGGGTTGTAGTGTTTTTATTGGGCGTTAGGGGAGGATAGTGGTGTTTTTTTGGGGTGCACGGGAGGGTAGTGGTGTTTTTATTGGGCGTAGGGGAGGGTAGTGGTGTTTTTATTGGGTGCAGGGGAGGGTTGTGGTGTTTTTATTGGGTGCAGGGGAGGTAGTGGTGTTTTTATTGGGTGTTAGGGGAGGGTTGTGGTGTTTTTATTGGGTACAGGGGAGGTAGTGGTGTTTTTATTGGGTGCAGGGGAGGTAGTGGTGTTTTTATTGGGCGTAGTGGAGGATAGTGGTGTTTTTATTGGGTGCACGGCAGGGTAGTGAGCAATGTCCCTTCCAAGCTGCACGCGAAAATCAGATTTCCTCTTGCTGATCATTGTCTGCAACCGGCTCTGATCGTAGTGTAATGAGACGGGCAGGGAGAGGGAGCACAGCTCACCTTTCTGGCCCGTAGCCCTGCGTGGCATCCACTGTGCCACAAAACATGCTGCAGTGGTAAAGATGATATCCACATTTATAAACACAGGGTCGCTACTGGTATTTGTGGTGGAAATCATTATTTTTGCATTAATACTGAATATGTGTACATGTAGAAAAATATAAAAGGGGATGGTCATGTGAAAATATTTTCAAACATTGGGAACTCTAAAGGGTTTCAATAGAGTTTGTTACAGAGGCCATTGCACCTGTCTGGAAAGTAAAGCCATCTTTGTCTACAAGGTTCTAACCACTGGTCTTTTTGACTCAAAAGATTCATTGTTAAACTTAATCTAATGTAAACCTATCCAACCTGGTTGTGGGCAGCAGAGTGGGAGATTATATAAATTAGGGGTTTTTCACCCCTGTGAGAAAACAAAAGCTTCTGTATTGATGATTCTTCCTGAACAGTTATGTTTTAATTCAGTCATCCCACAAGCACAAGAGAACGATACGAGTGATTTGTTTGATAGCCTTATTTTGGTATTTGACAACAACAATAATACTGTTTTCCTGGGTGTGTCCCTGCCAGGTGCTTCTCCTTTGGGATTGGAGAGGGGGCCAGTTCTGCTCTCATCTTTGGGGTGGCCAAGCAGGGTGGAGGGCACGCACAGTTTATCACAGGACAGGACAGGATGCAGCCCAAAGTAAGAGAGTAAGAGGGTGGGAAAGTGTGTGTGTGCATATGTAAAGAGGGCTGTATTGGTTAGAAATGTGTTTTCATCACCTGCCTTCTTCTCTACCGCTTCTTCTCTCTCCCTCTTCCCTCCCTCCCTTAGGTGATGCAGTCCCTGCGGTTTGCCCTGCAGCCGGCTGTGGTGAACATCTCAGTCAAGTGGAATGTCCCAAAGGGGGTGTCTGTCACACCTCTGTCTCCACCAATCAGAGTGCTCTTCCAGGGTCAAAGGGCACTGCTGTATGCCCAGCTCACTGGGAAGGTTAGGGCTCTGCCTTCTCCTGTTATGAGTGTTGATATTGTTTACGTCAATGTTCAAAGGGCACTGGAAAGGTCATAACTATTTGTTTGGTCAAGGTCCACGTGTTTCACTCAACCCCATATTTCCTTGTTTTCTCTCTATATCGTTCTGTCTCTCTGTCTTTCTCTTTCCCTATCTCCTTATCTCAGAGCTCAGGGGACACAGAGGGCTCAGTGACAGTGGCGTACAGCCTGGCTGAGCAGCCTGTTGAGAACCAGCTGAGCTTCAGTCTCAAGCCTGCAGAAGACACCGGGTAAAAACAGCACTGTTTTTACTGTTTACGGTGTACAGGCCTTGGTCAGATACATTAAGGGAATGTGCCACCACTTACAGACAAGACTGCCATGACGCTCCATTAACAGAAACAGTGCCAGCACTACTAATGCATTTCATCTATGTTGTATGATTTACACATTTAGTAGGTACCCCCATCCCATCATCAATCCTCCTCTCTTAATCTCTCTATCTCTCCCCTACTCCACCATCTTAATCTCCCTATCCCTTCTCTCCCCCACTCCACCATCTTAATCTCTCTATCTCTCCTCTCCCCCACTCCACCATCTTAATCTCTCTATCCCTCTTCTCCCCCACTCCGCCATCTTATTCTCTCTATCCCTCCTCTCCCCCACTCTGCCATCTTAATCTCTCTATCCCTCCTCTCCCCCACTCCACCATCTTAATCTCTCTATCCCTCCTCTCCCCCACTCCGCCATCTTAATCTCTCTATCCCTCCTCTCCCCCACTCCACCATCTTTAATCTCTCTATCCCTCCTCTCCCCCACTCCGCCATCTTAATCTCTCTATCCCTCCTCTCCCCCACTCCACCATCTTAATCTCTCTTTCCCTCCTCTTCCACACTCCACCATCTTAATCTCTCTTTCCCACCTCTTCCACACTCCACCATCTTAATCTCTCTTTCCCACCTCTTCCACACTCCACCATCTTAATCTCTCTTTCCCTCCTCTCCCCCACTCCGCCATCTTAATCTCTATATCCCTCCTCTCCCCCACTCCACCATCTTAATCTCTCTATCCCTCCTCTCCCCCACTCCGCCATCTTAATCTCTCTATCCCTCCTCTCCCCCACTCCACCATCTTAATCTCTCTTTCCCTCCTCTTCCACACTCCACCATCTTAATCTCTCTTTCCCACCTCTTCCACACTCCACCATCTTAATCTCTCTTTCCCTCCTCTCCCCCACTCCGCCATATTAATCTCTCTATCCCTCCTCTCCCCCACTCCACCATCTTAATCTCTCTATCCCTCCTCTCCCCCACTCCGCCATCTTAATCTCTCTATCCCTCCTCTCCCCCACTCCGCCATCTTATTCTCTCTATCCCTCCTCTCCCCCACTCCACCATCTTAATCTCTCTATCTGTCCTCTCCCCCTCTCCACCATCTTAATCTCTCTATCCCTCCTCTCCAGACTGACTGTCCACAGGCTGGGGGTTCGAACCCTGATCCGCTCCCTGGAGATGGAAGAGAGACAGGGGTATGGGAAGAAAAAGGGAGTGAAAGAGAAGGTGGTAGAGCTCAGCGTCCAATCAGGAGTGAGCAGTGTCTTTTCCTTGTTCAGTGGAAGAACAACAGATTTTTACCTTGTCAGCTCCGGGATTCGATCTAGCAACCTTTCGTTTAACCTCTTGAAACTCCCCATCCCGGATCCGGGATCGTGACTAAAGCCTCAGGCTCATTAGCATAACGCAACGTTAACGATTTCTGAAAATCGCAAATAAAATTAAAATAATGCGTTTGCTCTCAAGCTTAGCCTTTTCTTAACAACACTGTCATCTCAGATTTTCAAAATATGCTTTTGAACCATAGAAATTGACTAATTTGTGTAAGAGTATGCAAAGCTAGCATAGCATTTTGTGTAGCATGTAGCACGCAACATTTTCACAAAAGCCAGATAACCAAATAAATAAAATCATTAACTTTGAAGAGCTTCGGATGTTTTCAATGAGGAGACTCTCAGTTACATAGCAAATGTGCAGTTTTTCAAAAAAATATTATTTGTGTAGGACAAATCGCTCCGTTTTGTTCACGTTTGGCTATGAAAAAACCCTGTATATAGTTATAGCCTGAAGCTCATTAGCATAATGTAACGTTAACGATTTCTGAAAATCGCAAATAAAATGAAAATAATGCATCTGCTCTCAAGCTTAGCCTTTTCTTAACAACACTGTCATCTCAGATTTTCAAAATATGCTTTTGAACCATAGAAATTGACTAATTTGTGTAAGAGTATGCAAAGCTAGCAATGCATTTTGAATAACATGTAGCACGCAACATTTTCACAAAAACCAGATAACAAAATAAATAAAATCATTTACCTTTGAAGAGCTTCTGATGTTTTCAATGAGGAGACTCTCAGTTACACACCAAATGCGCAGTGTTTCCTGAAAGCGTCTGTGTGTAGGAGAAATCGTTCCGTTTTCTACATTGCGCCTGGCTACTGAAACGAAAATGCAGTCACCTACAACGTAAAACTTTTTCCGGATTAACTACATAATATCGACCGAAACATGGCAAACGTTGTTTGGAATCAGTCCTCAAGGTGTTTTTTCACATATCTCTTCATTGACATGCAGTTCGTGGAAGCTTGCTTTACTCTCTGTATTGTTTGGAAAAATACTGGCAGGTGACTTTTGCGCACCAATGTCGGCGCAGGACACCGGGCGGACACGTGGTAAATGTGGTCTCTTATGGTCAATCTTCCAATGATCTGCCTACAAACACGTCACAATGCTGCAGACACCTTGGGGAAACGACAGAAAGGGCAGACTCATTCCTCTTGCGTTCACAGCCATATAAGGAGATCATGACAAACAGAGCCTCAAAAATCCTTGTCATTTCCTGGATGCCATCTCATCTTGGTTTTGCCTGAAGCTCACGTTAAAGGGCACGCACAGAGAAGATCTTTGTATTTCTGGACACGTCAGAGTGTTTTCTTTCGAACAGTAGCAATTATATGCATAGTCGAGAATCTTTTTGTGACAAAATATCTTGTTTAAAACGGGAACGTTTTTCATCCAAAAATGAAATTGCGCCCCTAGAGTTCCAAGAGGTTAAGCTCTAACCACTATGCTTCCTGCTGCCCCAAATAAATAAGTGGTAACCCCAGCTGCAGTGTCACAAACGGTGCCCTCTGCACATGTAAGCCTCAGTTTTTAGTTATAAATGTGTTCTGTGTGTTTTCCTTTGTTTGTAACCCAGTGACCTGTGTGTTTCTTTCTCAGCATTGTTAAAAAGCGCAATGTCCAGTAGGATGGTGTGTGGTGCGGCTATGAACAGGTCTATGCTCACAAAGATGAGTTTCGATGTCCAAGCTGATCAAGGTCAAGGTCAAAGATTCTTACAAGGATCAAGGCCAATGTATGGCAAAATGAGAAGGCGTCCAAGATCTGAGCCTCGAAGCACTGGTCAGCACTCAGTCTATTTGGTTAAGAAACCAATTGCATGACTCCTGCTCCTGCCTCTATTTCAATATGCTTCCTACCACTATTATGAGTTAATAATATTTTGACTGAACCCTGTTAATACGATCCCTGTTCATATATATTTAGATTGTGATCTGATGGGTTCATGTTTAAAGGCTGCATGTTTTGATGAAACTACATGTCTTTATTCATTTCAGGTCCAATTCAAATGATAATTACATTTGACAATCCAGAATCCAGAATTGACAATACACATTTTATGTATTTTTTTCCTTTTCACATCATGGCTTTTACAGAAATGTTGGAAAGAACATTGTAAATGTTGAATTATTTTGGGTATTGAATTGTAATATTGAATGGTGATCTGCTATTGATAGACTTTTTTTGTGGATGGGAATGTACAAAACAAACATTACCCATTTACATTAGTATTCTGGTTTGGAGACCTGAATTATTAGACTGTGACCAAGACTCTTGCAAAGGGTTAATATCTGTGTTATCCTCATTTCAAGTACAATTCCCATGTGAATAACAGTTTGATACTCCCCAAAGTGTATCTATTTATTGTTATTGTATTACTCAAGCCCAGTACAAGGACTTTACCACTGTTTTTAGGGTTTGGGTTTGGGTGACCCAGTTAGCCACTGGTGCTATAATGTTTAGGTATTAGGTAAAAACCGTTTTGGTCAGTTGTTGTTGTCCTGTCCCATCAGACTTAGACTGTCCAGCCACAGCCTCTAATCCTGTGAAGGACCCTCTCCTCCAGCTGATCTCCCTCCAGAAGGCCTCTGGTTTCTGGGTCCTGGAGGCAGCGTTGGCTGAGGTACTGGGGAAGACTGAGGAGGAAGTGGCCAAGCCAAAGCCTGCACCGGTAGGTCCACAGAAATAAACTGAGACTCAGCAATGAGCGTGCTGCAAGACTCTGCACTCACACAGACTATCTGCACATATATTCTGTAGAATGACCATCAGCTCTGGACAACGGCATGATGACCATTGAACTGAATCTCACCATGATTCCCATGTCTCAGTATCCTTATCTTCTGCCTGTTTCCTCGTTTTCTCATCATCTCTCTCTTTCTCTTTCCCTTACTCTCTTTTTCTGTGTGTCTGTCTGTCTGTCTGTCTGTCTGTCTGTCTGTCTGTCTGTCTGTCTGTCTGTCTGTCTGTCTCTCTGCCTGTCTGTCGCTCTCTCTCTGTCTGTCTGTCTGTCTGTCTGTCTGTCTGTCTGTCTGTCTGTCTGTGTGTCTGTCTGTCTGTCTGTCTGTCTCACTCTCTCTCTCTGTCTGTCTGTCTGTCTGTCTGTCTGTCTGTCTGTCTGTCTGTCTCACTCTCTGTCTGTCTGTCTGTCTGTCTGTCTGTCTGTCTGTCTGTCTGTCTGTCTGTCTGTCTCACTCTGTCTGTCTGTCTGTCTGTCTGTCTGTCTGTCTGTCTGTCTGTCTGTCTGTCTGTCTGTCTGTCGCTCTCTGTCTGTCTGTCTGTCTGTCTGTCTCTCTCTCCCCATCTATCTTTCTGTCCCTTTCTCTCTCTCAGGTGGACCAGGAGTTGTGGGCCACGGTTCTAGCCCTGGTATGGCTCTATGGGTTCAAGATGGAGGCTCAGGAGCAGTGGCAGTTTCTGGCCATGAAGGCAGTATCATGGATCCAGGCTCAGAAAGGTAGCTATAGCTCACTCTCATAGTGATGGCATCTAAGATTTTGGCCTTCATCTAAAGCTGATTGGAAATAAATAGTTTTGGTGAAAGCAATTTCCTGGTTGGGATCCACTGTATTACTTAAATGACAAATATTTGTATTTTGAGTATAATCATTCACAATACAATGTTGGTGGTATTTTGTCTTCTAACAAGTGTTTGAAGATACATTTTGCCCACCCTTGTCCCCATGATTCCACAATATAGTGATACCTGTCCTGGTGATGTGTGTTTCAGCGGCCAGTGTGTCCGAGTGTGTCCAGGCTGGAAACATCCTTCTGGGTTGCCAGGTGCTGAAAGACACATTGGGGCTCTGAGAGGTTCACACTGCCTGTCCTCTCTCTGTCCCCCACGCTCCTGCTACTCTGTCTGGGGTCAGATATACACACAACCCAACCTGCTCCTGGTCCCCTCAAAGCAACATGGTGGAACTAGCTACTGTCCCGGTCTGAACAAGCCTAATTATCAACCTCTCACCTATATTAGCCTACTGTCATTTAATGTAGGGGCACTTGTGTATCTCAATGTATTGGTTGTTATTAACATATCAACATGAATCTATGTATTACATATACAGCTATACTTGTTAGACTTTGCTTTGGTTATCAATTCAATAGGCTACTGGAAACAATGTGTTAACTGTACTTGTCAACACTATCCAAAATGCTTGGTAAAATGGAAAGCTAGATGAGTGCCTTTCCGAGTGCCTTTACTGTGTGATCATGTAACACTGTCTATATTCATGCATTTCCTCATATTTTACCACTGTACTTTAAAATCATATGATAAAATCAATGATATTCTACATGTTAATTGGTCATTTCATCTGTTTTATTAATGACACCAACCTCTGTTCCTTCTTCATGGAACCTAGATCAGGAGTGTCCAACCCCTCCTGGAGAGACACTGGGTGTACAGGCTTTTGTTCCAGCCTTGCTATAACACACCCGGTTAATAAGTCCTACACATCATCCTCTCATCAGGACCTTGATTAAATGAGTTTGTTTTGTTTGATCGTAGCTAGCTAGCTACATAGCCGTCTTTGTATCTAAGACAATTGTGTAGCCTAGAGCGATTTTCTAGGTTAGCCAGCCAGCTATTGTCGTTCTTTTAAAGTAACGGAACGCAATCAACCTTGCTAGCTAGCCAGCTAGCCCCCGAATAGCAGCACTGTAGAAACTATTACACTCGACGGAACGACTTGATTAGTGTAGTGTCAACATCGCAGCCACTACCAGCTAGCCTACTCCAGCAGTACTGTATCATTTCAATCATTTTAGTCAATAAGATTCTTGCTACGTAAGCTTAACTTTCTGAACATTCGAGACGTGTAGTCCACTTGTCATTCCAATCTCCTTTGCATTAGCGTAGCCTCTTCTGTACCCTGTTAACTATGTGTCTATCTATCCCTGTTCTCTCCTCTCTGCACAGACCATACAAACGCTCCACACCGCGTGGCCGCGGCACCCTATTCTGGTGGTCCCAGCGCGCACGACCCACGTGGAGTTCCTGGTCTCCGGTAGCCTCTGGAACTGCCGATCTGCGGCCAACAAGGCAGAGTTCATCTCAGCCTATGCCTCCCTCCAGTCCCTCGACTTCCTGGCACTGACGGAAACATGGATCACCACAGATAACACTGCTACTCCTACTGCTCTCTCTTCGTCCGCCCACGTGTTCTCGCACACCCCGAGAGCTTCTGGTCAGCGGGGTGGTGGCACCGGGATCCTCATCTCTCCCAAGTGGTCATTCTCTCTCTCTCCCCTTACCCATCTATCTATCGCCTCCTTTGAATTCCATGCTGTCACAGTTACCAGCCCTTTCAAGCTTAACATTCTTATCATTTATCGCCCTCCAGGTTCCCTCGGAGAGTTCATCAATGAGCTTGATGCCTTGATAAGCTCCTTTCCTGAGGACGGCTCACCTCTCACAGTCCTGGGCGACTTTAACCTCCCCACGTCTACCTTTGACTCATTCCTCTCTGCCTCCTTCTTTCCACTCCTCTCCTCTTTTGACCTCACTCTCTCACCTTCCCCCCCTACTCACAAGGCAGGCAATACGCTCGACCTCATCTTTACTAGATGCTGTTCTTCCACTAACCTCACTGCAACTCCCCTCCAAGTCTCCGACCACTACCTTGTATCCTTTTCCCTCTCGCTCTCATCCAACACTTCCCACACTGCCCCTACTCGGATGGTATCGCGCCGTCCCAACCTTCGCTCTCTCTCCCCCGCTACTCTTTCCTCTTCCATCCTATCATCTCTTCCCTCTGCTCATACCTTCTCCAACCTTTCTCCTGACTCTGCCTCCTCAACCCTCCTCTCTTCCCTTTCTGCATCCTTTGACTCTCTATGTCCCCTATCCTCCAGGCCGGCTCGGTCCTCCCCTCCCGCTCCGTGGCTCGATGACTCATTGCGAGCTCACAGAACAGAGCTCCGGGCAGCCGAGCGGAAATGGAGGAAAACTCGCCTCCCTGCGGACCTGGCATCCTTTCACTCCCTCCTCTCTACATTTTCCTCCTCTGTCTCTGCTGCTAAAGCCACTTTCTACCACTCTAAATTCCAAGCATCTGCCTCTAACCCTAGGAAGCTCTTTGCCACCTTCTCCTCCCTCCTGAATCCTCCTCCCCCTCCCCCCTCCTCCCTCTCTGCAGATGACTTCGTCAACCATTTTGAAAAGAAGGTCGACGACATCCGATCCTCGTTTGCTAAGTCAAACGACACCGCTGGTTCTGCTCACACTGCCCTACCCTGTGCTCTGACCTCTTTCTCCCCTCTCTCTCCAGATGAAATCTCGCTTCTTGTGACGGCCGGCCGCCCAACAACCTGCCCGCTCGACCCTATCCCCTCCTCTCTCCTCCAGACCATTTCCGGGGACCTTCTCCCTTACCTCACCTCGCTCATCAACTCATCCCTGACCGCTGGCTACGTCCCTTCCGTCTTCAAGAGAGCGAGAGTTGCACCCCTTCTGAAAAAACCTACACTCGATCCCTCCGATGTCAACAACTACAGACCAGTATCCCTTCTTTCTTTTCTCTCCAAAACTCTTGAACGTGCCGTCCTTGGCCAGCTCTCCCGCTATCTCTCTCAGAATGACCTTCTTGATCCAAATCAGTCAGGTTTCAAGACTAGTCATTCAACTGAGACTGCTCTTCTCTGCATCACGGAGGCGCTCCGCACTGCTAAAGCTAACTCTCTCTCCTCTGCTCTCATCCTTCTAGACCTATCGGCTGCCTTCGATACTGTGAACCATCAGATCCTCCTCTCCACCCTCTCCGAGTTGGGCATCTCCGGCGCGGCCCACGCTTGGATTGCGTCCTACCTGACAGGTCGCTCCTACCAGGTGGCGTGGCGAGAATCTGTCTCCTCGCCACGCGCTCTCACCACTGGTGTCCCCCAGGGCTCTGTTCTAGGCCCTCTCCTATTCTCGCTATACACCAAGTCACTTGGCTCTGTCATAACCTCACATGGTCTCTCCTATCATTGCTATGCAGACGACACACAATTAATCTTCTCCTTTCCCCCTTCTGATGACCAGGTGGCGAATCGCATCTCTGCATGTCTGGCAGACATATCAGTGTGGATGACGGATCACCACCTCAAGCTGAACCTCGGCAAGACGGAGCTGCTCTTCCTCCCGGGGAAGGACTGCCCGTTCCATGATCTCGCCATCACGGTTGACAACTCCATTGTGTCCTCCTCCCAGAGCGCTAAGAACCTTGGCGTGATCCTGGACAACACCCTGTCGTTCTCAACCAACATCATGGCGGTGGCCCGTTCCTGTAGGTTCATGCTCTACAACATCCGCAGAGTACGACCCTGCCTCACACAGGAAGCGGCGCAGGTCCTAATCCAGGCACTTGTCATCTCCCGTCTGGATTACTGCAACTCGCTGTTGGCTGGGCTCCCTGCCTGTGCCATTAAACCCCTACAACTCATCCAGAACGCCGCAGCCCGTCTGGTGTTCAACCTTCCCAAGTTCTCTCACGTCACCCCGCTCCTCCGCTCTCTCCACTGGCTTCCAGTTGAAGCTCGCATCCGCTACAAGACCATGGTGCTTGCCTACGGAGCTGTGAGGGGAACGGCACCGCAGTACCTCCAGGCTCTGATCAGGCCCTACACCCAAGCAAGGGCACTGCGTTCATCCACCTCTGGCCTGCTCGCCTCCCTACCACTGAGGAAGTACAGTTCCCGCTCAGCCCAGTCAAAACTGTTCGCTGCTCTGGCCCCCCAATGGTGGAACAAACTCCCTCACGACGCCAGGACAGCGGAGTCAATCACCACCTTCCGGAGACACCTGAAACCCCACCTCTTCAAGGAATACCTAGGATAGGATAAGTAATCCTTCTCACCCCCCCCCCTTAATGATTTAGATGCACTATTGTAAAGTGGCTGTTCCACTGGATGTCAGAAGGTGAATTCACCAATTTGTAAGTCGCTCTGGATAAGAGCGTCTGCTAAATGACTTAAATGTAAATGTAAATGTAGTACGGGGTGTTAGCTGGGCTGGAACAGAAACCTGCACCTCCAATAGCTCTCCAGTAGTGTTCAGTAACTCCTGATGAAGAAGAGTAGAGAGGCTAGAAGACCACGTTGAATATAGGTCAGTGTGTTATGATACTTGAAGGCAGAATTATTTACAGAGACGTACTATGTTGGCTACCCAGGGGACAGAATGGATACCCTCAGACCACCCGTCTATGTGTCCGTCTGGGTCATGCTTGCGTTCCCAACTCACAGAATATTTAATTGATCACACACAGCATCTTCTTGTGTAGTTTATTTACTGCTACTTCAGGACTTTAATTGGCTCTGTGTTGTAGACTCTAAACATAGCCTGCTGACAGTCATCCCTGCAGTGGTTAAGTCAGTCTGCACCTGCCACCCAGGCAACAGCCCCTGTCAACACACACACGATGACACTCTGGATGTTTTATTTAGGCCCCTGCACCCCCCTGGAGATGCTGGGAAACTTCCCCGATGTTACAGTTTCTCAGTCGCTTTGGTGCATTTTTCACATCATCCCTAACATGTGCAAAATAATAAGTGCATTTCTCAGAACAATTTGTACAAACTGCAATATACAATAGACATGTTTCTAAAGCTAGTCAGTCACTAAAAATCCTTAGTACATCTCTCAAAAGTAAATATTCATGCCAATGATCATGTCAGTGTCATCAGAATGATAAGTCATTGAGTCATTGTTCACGAACAAGGTCGTCAAAATGTTTAGGCATGTTGTCAATGTAACTGTGTACTTTGACAGTATTACCTGATGTAAACTTAAGCTACAGTTTGGATGACAGTTACTGTATTGAAAATGCACAAGGCTGCACTTCTATGGCATATATCAATTTCAACAGTACTATTTACCCGCAGCACTGTTGTGCTGTCTCTACACATCCAGACGTTCCTGTCTGTCAGCCCACATATTCTCATCCACATCACACCGGATATTTTCCCTTCCAATGCAACGTGGAAAGAATCTTTTTGGAATGGCTTATCCATCCTCTGCAGGCGTCTACTGTGATGTCCTCACATGCTGCATCCATTGCAGCCAGCAGGGTCATCTGTGTGTGTGGCTGCCGATCGTACACCTTCCACCTCCATGCTGAAAATAACTCCTCAATTGGGTTAAGGAATGGTGAATAAGGTGGGAGGAATTCTATGAGCATCCTCGGGTGGGTCACAAACCATTGCCTTATGATGTTTGATTGATGGAAACTCACATTATCACAAATGACCACATACTTTGGCAAATCCTCTCTAAACAGACCCCTCTCATCATCAGGGATGAGAGCCCTGTAGAGAGTCTCTAAATAGTTGAGTAGATGCTGGGTGTTGTATGGCCCTATAAGGGGGATATGGGTTAGGACACCATGCTCCGAAATAGCAGCACACATGGTGATTTTTCCTCCCCGTTGGCCTGGCAAATCCACAGTAGCTCGATGATGTTCCGACCCCGCCATCTGCATTTGGTCAGGTTGAAGCCAGCCTCATCCACGTATAGAAAGTTGTGAGAGGGTTCACTTGATTCCAACTCCATTATACGCTATATCCCAGAACACACAGTTGAATTTGTTTTGGTAAGGAAGAGTGACATAAAATGTACATATATTGCATGTTCCTTCCACAGCAATGGAAATGTGTGCAGTTTATGCTTACTGTACTATGTATCACTATATGTTTTACCTGTACATACTGGTTCCCGTAGCTCCTTAACTCTGTCCTCATTCCTTTGGAATGGCACACGGTACAGCTGTTTCATACTCATCTGGTTTCTATGCAGCACCCTGTCGATGGTTGAGATGCTAACCGTATGGATGTTTTCAAAGACATCGTTGTCTTCTATAGTGGTCCTTTATATTTCCCTGAATCTCATGGCATTGTTTGCTCGGACCATAGTGCAAATAGCCTCCTCCTGTTGAGGTGTGAAAAGGTGTCCTCTGCCACTGGTTTGAGGTAATCTTGCAGTCCTATGTGGGGAAAAATGCAGTGATGCATCGCACACTTTCACATAGACAAAAACTATGCGAACACACATTTTACTGTAAAATATACAGGTGGGTGCATGTAAGGTGCAGTATGTATCTGTATAAAGTATATTTCTGTATGCTGTGAAATACAAGTGGACTACTGTAATATGAAGCATTGTAGGAAGTATACTGTTTACTGCTTATATACAGTAACAGTGCACTGTACATTGGTGGACATACCTGTTCTCTCTTCGAAACGTTTGAACTATTGAGGACACGGTTGATCTCCCAATATTCGGCTGCACCCTTCGACCCGCCTCAGCCATTGTAAGGCCATGATTGACAACATGGTCTACAATAGTGGCCCTTGTCATCAGATATGCGCCTATGTCCTCTTCTGCCTCTTCCTCTGTTTTGCCTTCCACCACGCATCCTTGCTCCCCTTCTTCCTCCTCTTGGCTGTTGACCCTGTTCGTTTCCTGGTCGATCCATTATTGGAAAATTGCAACTCTGTGTTGTGGTCTGTCTATATATGCTTGCCAATTGATTCTTCATGAGATGCACCTTTGAGCAATTTAGACAACTGGTTGATTGTTGGTTGAACTTTACATTCCTTCATGAGTGAGGGTCAATTTCACCTGCACGATTCATCAATTCACGTTTTTGTACAAAAGGTCTAATAGAAATGTGTAAAACTATGCTTGACAGTTTATGACAAATAGTTCAACAATTTTGCATGTAATGGCTTATGCAAGGAACTAATGCCTAGATGTTTTGAGGGGTAAGACTATTCAACAGAGAACCATCTACTATATTTTGATCAACATGACATGAGCAATTGATAATGTGGAAAAAAGCTGACACTTGTACATTATCAATTGCAATTTGTTCAAAGGAATAAGAAATTACTTTTGTACAAGTAGTATCAAGAATTGCACTTTTGATTTAAGAAATGCACCAAAGCGACTGAGAAAAACTGTAATATCGTTCACACTGTCAGATCACCAATAGCAAATAAGATAGTAGGCGTGACAATGAACACTGGCCAATGGGTTGAATGCACAACGATTTATATTGGTGTTTGCCTTTATAAACCAGGACGTAGCCAGGAAGTAGTCTCTTCATATATTATTTCTAAACGAAAGTAGAAACGGAGGGATTTTATCACGAGGACCAGTAAAACGCAATCATTGAAAACCAGCCTATCACACATTTCAAGGTAATATGTTACAGAGCAGCTTCGTTTCGGGATGACTAGCGTATTATGTGACAGCGTTGAGTTGTAAAAAAAAAAGAAAAAGTTATCAGACATCACTGAAATGGCCCTTAGCCTACTTTGCTTATTATTGTTGGTGGCCAATATACGTTATAAATAGCCATTCAATTCGATATCAACATACAGTATCGCATTGTCCTTATTTTATGGAGGTTTAGCTTGCAAGAATAGGCGCAGTCAGGGTGTGACAAGACCTTGATCATGAAGTTCCATTACATTACACGTAAATCATTGGAAGGGGGTGTCTTCTGGATGGGGCGTTTTGTTAAAGAGTCCGGAGTCCGGACGAGGTGGGCGGAGCCAAGCACGAACTCGTGGGATTACCACAATCTAGCATTTTTTTTTTAGATTAAAAAGAATATTTAAATAGGCAAGTAGGTTAAGAACAAATTCTTATTTGGGACTCCCAATCACAGCCTGTTGTGATACAGCCTGGCCAGTTATGATTCAGTCTGGACTCGAACTAGGGTCTGTAGTGACACCTCTAGCACTGAGATGCAGTGCCTTAAACTGTGCGCCACTCTGGATCCCCTTGCATATCTGTAGCCTGATTGTGTCAAGACTGAGGAGACATCCGCACACTATTTTGCGTTTTAAAAATAGTTTTCATGTGGTAAAGAAATCAAAGGACATTATGTTTCTAGAACCGTATCGCAATTGAGAAACAATTCATTTTTAGATGGAGTATTTGGCTGTTTTGGCTGCCAGAGCCAGTCTACATGTGAAAATAACATGTAAGGTCCTTGGACCTTGAGGAGTAACGTTAAGGTTCTTTTGGCGTATGTATTGGCTGGGCTAGATATGACTGCCAGAGCAGCAAGCAAAGTGACTGCAGCTCAGGGTCTGTTCAAGAGTGTGCATCGTTACAGAACGTTCAGAAATGTATAATGTTGGGGAGACCGGAGATAATAGTGATTTTTGTTTAGTCTTCTATTCTATTGTTCAGAGACCACTTGAACTAGACCAGTAATTTTATGATATAGGACACTGACATCTGTCTACTAATTATTCATGCTATTTATGTGTGTATATAAGACTCTCACAACTAGAAGTTGCATAAATAACTCTACATTTAGCATACAGAAGGACCTGTTAACAATATTACTTTTAATCCAAATAGTGAGAACATTACACATGATTGAAATAGTAGCTGGGGTCAAATATAACACCTACAAAATAAACCAAGTAAACTGCTGAATCATTCGTGTTTATGAATGAGCATATTATCTAGCCTAGGTGGTGCAGATATAGCACCCACTCTAGGCTACATGTTAAATAGGTTATGATAATGGTTTTGTGAGAAATATACAGTACCAGTCAAAAGTTTGGACACGTACTCATTCAATGGTTTTTCTTCTAGATTGTAGAATAATAGTGAAGACATCAAAATCTTGAAATTATACATTGACTCATGTAGTAACCAAAAAAAGTGTTAAACAAATCAAAATATATTTTATATTCTTCACAGTTGCCACACTTTGCCCTGATGAGAGCTTTGAACACACTTGGCATTCTCTCAACCAGCTTCACCTGGAATGATTGAAGGAGTTCCCACATATGCTGAGCACTTGTTGGCTGCCTTTCCTTCACTCTGCGGTCCAACTCAATTGGGTTGAGGTCAGGTGATTGTGGAGGGCAGGTCATCTGATACAGGACTCAATCACTCTCCTTCTTGGTCAAGTAGACCTTAAACAGCCTGGAGGTGTGCAAGATCAGTGTCCTCTTAAGTGTATTTTTATTTAACCTTTATTTAACTAGGCAAGTCAGTTTCCGCCACCCTATGGTACTCCCAATCACAGCCAGATGTTATGCAGCCTGGATACGAACCAGGTAATGCAGTGATGCCTCTTGCACTGGGATGTAGTGTCTTAGACCACTGCGCCACTTGGCAGCCCACTTGGGAGTCCTGTTGAAAAACAAATGATAGTCCCACTAAGAACAAACCAGATGGGATGGCATATCGCTGAAGAATGCTTTGGTAGCCATTCTGGTTGTGTGCCTTGAATTCTAAATAAAAGTGTCACCAGCAAAGCACCATCACACCTCTTCCTCCATGCTTCACGTTGGGAACCACACATGTGGAGATCATCTGTTCACCTACTCTGTCTCACAAAGGTGGTAAGAACCAACAATCTCAAATTTAGACTCAGTAGACCAATGGACAGATTTCCACTGGTCTTGTGTCCATTGCTTGTGTTTCTTGGCCCAAGCAAGTCTCTTCTTATTGTTAGTGTCCTTTAGTAGTGGTTTCTTTGCAGCAATTCAACTATGAAGGCCTGATTCAGGCAGTCTTTGAACAGTTGATGTTGATGTGTCTGTTACTTGAACTCCGTGTAGCATTTTTTGGGGGTTGGTAACTTTAATGAACTTATCCTCTGCAGCAGAGGTAACTCTGGCTCTTTCATTCCTGTGGCAGTCCTCATGAGAGCCAGTTTCATCATAGCACTTGATGGTTTTTGCGACTGCACTTGAAGAAACTCTCAAAGTTCTTGAAATGTTCCAGATTGACTGACCTTCATGTCTTAAAGTGATGGACTGTCATTTCTCTTTGCTTATTGAAGCTGTTCCTGCCATAATGTGGACATAGCCCTATTTGGTAAAAGACCATCTTCTGTACACCACCCCTACCTTGTCATAAGACAACTGATTGTCTCAAATGCATTAAGAAGGAAAGAAATTCCACAAATGAACTTTTTTCAGGGCACACCTGTTAATTGAAATGCATTCCATGTGACTACCTCATGAAGCTGGTTGAGAGAATGCCAAGAGTGTGCAAAGCTGTCATTAAGGCAAAGGGTGGCTACTATGAAGAATCTAAAGTATATTTTGATTTGTTTCACACTTTTTTTGGTTACTACTTGATTCCATATGTGTTATTTCATAGTTTTGATGTCTTCACTCTTATTCTAAAATGTAGAAAATAGTAAAAATAAAGAAACCCTTGAATGAGTAGGTGTGTCTAATCTTTTGACTGGTACTGTATTTTAGAACAAGAATATCAACACAACTTTTTTATCAATTTTGCTGAGTTACAAGTCAGACGGAAATCAGTGAAATTAAAAACATTCAATAGGCCCTAATTTATGGGCTGGGGTGCAGCCACGGGTTAATATTTTTTTTCCACCACAAAGGCTTTATTACAGACAGAAATACCCCACACTTCTTGATATGCTACAGCTGTCATGTGAATTCATTATATTGGCGAAGGAGATATGCTCACGAACCGGGAAGTAAAGAAATTTGTGCGTAACATTTAAGAGAAATCGGCTTTTGGTGCGTATGGAACATTTCTGGGATCTTTTATTTCAGCTCAGTATCACTAAACATTTTGCATTTATATTGTAGTTATTTTAATTTGAATTTATTAAATTATTTAAAATTACTTTTAGCCCTTCATTCCCCAATTTCTTTTAGATCTTGGCTCATCGCTGCAACTCCCCAACGGGCTCGGGAGAGGAAGGTGAAGTCATGCGTCCTCCAAAACATGATCCACCTAACTGTACTCCTTAACACCCACCAGCTTAACCCAGAAACCAGCCGCACCAATGTGTCAGAGGAAACACTGTTCAACTGGCATCCAGTGTGCAGGCACCCGGCCCACCACAAGGAGTCGCTAGAGCGCGATGAGTCAAGTAAAGCCCCACCGGCCAAACCCTCCCCTAACCCAGGCAACGCTGTGCCGTCCCATGGGGCTCCCAACCACAGCAGGTTGTGGAACAGCCCGGGATATGAACCTGCGACCGTAGTAATGCCTCTAGTGCCTTAGACAGCTGTGCCACTCGGGAGCCTGCGTTTATATTTTTGTTCAGTTAACCTCTCTGAGCACGGAACCCGGTAGCGGGCTGAAATTCCACAACATACGGTGATCGCTACATAAATAGTCATATTAAACATTCATGAAAATACAAGTGTCTCACATGTATCGAAAGCCAAGAATCTAATCCAACTGCGTTGTCAGATTTTAAAAGGATTTACTGCAAAAGAATACGATGTGATTATCTGAGGATAGAGCCCCATAACAAAAAAAAGAATTCAACCAGCACAGGCATAACAAATTCACATGCTGCATTAAAATAAATTGTTTACCTTTGACGATCTTCATCTGTTTGCAATCCCAATGCTCATTGTTACACAATTAATGATCTTTTGTTTGATAAAATCCGCTTTTATAGCCTAACATGAAACATTTTGTGAACCGCTTGTGTCGTGAATTCCGTCTCATTCCATTTTCGACGACACATTCCAGGTGAATAACCCACACAGAACGTGACTTTCCAGTCATGTTTGGTTTCATTGCAATCAACTGGTATGTTTGTAACACAACCAAACATGATGGGCCATTTCGCGGGATGTATTGACTGAAAGAAACCGATTTGAAGACAACAAGTACTGACATCACTGTGCACCAATGATATGACCACTGTTTCGTTGATTGACTGTATTTGAACCCAATGACGATTGATCGTCTTGATATCTAGCTGGGTAAATGGCCAATGAGCTGAGGTAAGCGGCAATATCCAATGGTTGTGTGTTGGAAGACCAACTATTACATTTACATTTACATTTAAGTCATTTAGCAGACGCTCTTATCCAGAGCGACTTACAAATTGGTGAATTCACCTTCTGACATCCAGTGGAACAGCCACTTTACAATAGTGCATCTAAATCATTAAGGGGGGGGGGGTGGTGAGAAGGATTACTTATCCTATCCTAGGTATTCCTTGAAGAGGTGGGGTTTCAGGTGTCTCCGGAAGGTGGTGATTGACTCCGCTGTCCTGGCGTCGTGAGGGAGTTTGTTCCACCATTGGGGGGCCAGAGCAGCGAACAGTTTTGACTGGGCTGAGCGGGAACTGTACTTCCTCAATGGTAGGGAGGCGAGCAGGCCAGAGGTGGATGAATGCAGTGCCCTTGCTTGGGTGTAGGGCCTGATCAGAGCCTGGAGTTACTGCGGTGCCGTTCCCCTCACAGCTCCGTAGGCAAGCACCATGGTCTTGTAGCGGATGCGAGCTTCAACTGGAAGCCAGTGGAGAGAGCGGAGGAGCGGGGTCGTAAACTCCAGCGTAAAGAGAGTCATTCGCTATTGAAGTTTTATTCCGGAAGGAGCTACGCATTTTACGCACAGCGTTCTTTTGGTAAACGCACAGATTCAGCTGTTTATATATCAATCAGTATGGCGACTAAGTCAGGGAAAGCTAAATCTAAGTCTAGATATACAGATGTACACACAATTTTAGAAGAAATTGATCAGAAAAGTGAAACAGATTGTTGTAGGACGATTCCTTTAGCGATTCCCAAGTGGAGGAGAGGACACCGTTGTAGCCGCTGTGTATAATCTGTAACGTGCCTGCAGAAGAGGAACAATGTCACCGTTTTGGTCTGGTAAGTTCTTCTCATGCTAATGCCGTTGTTAAAAATTAATAATATAAAATATTATTTGTGACATGAAATAGCCTATTTGAGGCTGTTGAGGGGAGGACAGGCCCACAACAATGGCCAAAGTGAAATGGAGACAGTAGATACAGCTGGTCTGTTGTAATATAATAGAGACAGTATATCTAGCTGAAATGTCATAATATAAAAGAGACAGTATATGCAGCATGTCTATAATAATATATTCAACCTTATGTTCCCTGTACTCATATCTATCTGTTTATTATACCTCAGCAGCACAATATTGTGTAGAGCTTTGGCAAAGTGGGTGATGTTATATCCTTCCTGTTTGGCCCTGTCCGGGGGTCTCATCGGATGGGGCCACAGTGTCTCCTGACCCCTTGTGTCTCAGCCTCCAGTATGTATACTGCAGTAGTTTGTCGGGGGGGCTAGGGTCAGTTTGTTATATCTGGAATAGTTCTGTTTTATCCGGTGTCCTGTGTGAATTTAAGTATGCTCTCTCTAATTCTCTCTCAGAGGACCTGACCCCTAGGACCATGCGTCAGGACTACCTGGCATGATGAATCCTTGCTGTCCCCAGTCCACATGGCCTTGCTGCTGTTCCAGTTTCAACTGTTCTGCCTGTGGCTATGGAACCCTAAACTGTTCATATTTACTCTTGAGGTGCTGTCCTGTTGCATCCTCTACAACTACTGTAATTATTATTATTTGACTGGTCATCTATGAACGTTTGAAAATCTCGGCCATGTTCTGTTATAATCTCTACCCGGCACAGCCAGAAGAGGACTGGCCACCCCTCATAGCCTGGTTCCTCTCTAGGTTTCTTCCTAGGTTTTGGCCTTTCTATGGAGTTTTTCCTAGCCACTGTGCTTCTACACCTGCATTGATTGCTGTCTGGGGTTTTAGGCTGTGTTTCTGTACAGCACTTTGAGATATTAGCTGATGTACAAAGGGCTATATAAATACATTTGATTTGATAGAGGACTGAGGGTCTTCCAAATATTGAAAGTGTGTAAATAGTTACCCATGTTATTTTGTAGATGTATTTACACTGCTCAAAAAATAAAGGGAACACTTAAACAACACAATGTAACTCCAAGTCAATCACACTTCTGTGAAATCAAACTGTCCACTTAGGAAGCAAAACTGATTGACAATAAATGTCACATGCTGTTGTGCAAATGGAATAGACAACAGGTGGAAATTATAGGCAATTAGCAAGACACCCCCAATAAAGGAGTGGTTCTGCAGGTGGTAACCACAGACCACTTCTCAGTTCCTATGCTTCCTGGCTGATGTTTCGGTCACTTTTGAATGCTGGCGGTGCTTTCACTCTAGTGGTAGCATGAGACGGAGTCTACAACCCACACAAGTGGCTCAGGGAGTGCAGCTCATCCAGGATGGTACATCAATGCAAGCTGTGGCAAGAAGGTTGGCTGTGTCTGTCAGTGTAGTGTCCAGAGCATGGCGGCGCAACCAGGAGACAGGCCAGTACATCAGGAGACATGGAGGAGGCCGTAGGAGGGCAACAACCCAGCAGCAGGACCGCTACCTCTACGTTTGCGCAAGGAGGAGCAGGAGGAGCACTGCTAGAGCCCTGCAAAATGATCTCAAGCAGACCACAAATGTGCATGTGTCTGCTCAAATGGTCAGAAACAGACCCCATGAGGGTGGTATGAGGGCCCGACGTCCACAAGTGGGGGTCGTGCTTACAGCCCAAAACCGTGCAGGACATTTGGCATTTGCCAGAGAACACCAAGATCGGCAAATTCGCCACAGGCGCCCTGTGCTCTTCACAGATGAAAGCAGGTTCACACTGAGCACATGTGAGTCTGGAGACGCTGTGGAGAACGTTCTGCTGCCTGCAACATCCTCCAGCATGACCAGTTTGGAGGTGGGTCAGTCATGGTGTGGGGTGGCATTTCTTTGGGGGGCCGCACAGCCCTCCATGTGCTCGCCAGAGGTAGCCTGACTGCCATTAGGTACCGAGATGAGCTCCTCAGACCCCTTGTGAGACCATATGCTGGTGCGGTTGGCCCTGGGTTCCTCCTAATGCAAGACGATGCTAGACCTCATGTGGCTGGAGTGTGTCAGCAGTTCCTGCAAGAGGAAGGCATTGATGCTATGGACTGGCCCGCCCGTTCCCCAGACCTGAATCCAATTGAGCACATCTGGGACATCATGTCTCGCTCCATCCACCAATGCCATGTTGCACCACAGACTGTCCAAGAGTTGGCGGATGCTTTAGTCCAGGTCTGGGAGGAGATCCCTCAGTAGACCATCTGCCACCTCATCAGGAGCATGCCCAGGCGTTGTAGGGAGGTCATACAGGCACGTGGAGGCCACACACACTACTGAGCCTCATTTTGACTTGTTTTAAGGACATTACATCAAAGTTGGATCAGCCTGTAGTGTGGTTTTCCACTTTAATTTTGAGTGTGACTCCAAATCCAGACCTCCATGGGTTGATACATTTGATTTCCATTGATAATTTTTGTGTGATTTTGTTGTCAGCACATTCAACTATGTAAAGAAAAAAGTATTTAATAAGAATATTTCATTCATTCAGATCTAGGATGTGTTATTTTAGTGTTCCCTTTATTTTTTTGAGCAGTGTATTTTTTTCGTCATATTTTTTTCCCCCATGTTTTTTTCTCCATTTTTTGGGGGGCTTGTGTGTTAGAATACCATTTTGGCATTTCGTATATAGTTATTTGTTTCATTTGGGCTACTTGTATGGGACACCTGGATGACTTGATAAATGTCATGTAGCACACTCATTTTGGAAGTTATCATTCTGAAACTTTGCACAAGTACTGTTGCACTCTTATGTTTTTCACTGAAATTGTCCCCCTCATCCTATCTGAATGTTTGTTTTACCTTGTTCATTTTAAAGATGATACAACAATAAAAAGAACTTGTGTTTTTATTCATTGTATTATCTAAACCAGATCTGTTCTGTTAAATTCTCCTACATTCAATTCACATATACACAAACTTCAAGAGTGTTTTCTTTCAAATGGTACCAAGAATATGCATATCCTTGCTTCTGGGCCAGAGCTACAGGCAGTTAGATTTGGGTATGTCTTCAGGCGGAAATTGAAAAAAGTAGGGGGGTAGTAGCTCTAAGAGGTTTTAAGAGATAGTTATGTTCGTAACCAATATTTACAGTTACACCCCCTGTTTCTGCATGGCTGTTTTGTTCCTCTCAAAACATTTTGAGTCATCTGATGCTTCCCAGATTATATCTGTTTGCAATTTATTTGGCAGTCTACAGTAGTGTTTCCCAACCTGGGGTACTAGGACCCCTGAGGGTATTTGGCTTATCCATACGGGGTACTTGAGAAGACTCATGAGACCATAGGCTAACTGGTTACATGCACATGAGCGAGTACTTCAGGGGTACTCTGGACAGAGCAACATGTACTTGGTGGTACAGTAACCTACTCCACAGGACCCCAAGGCTATTTAAAGTTATTATTTGTATAATTCAAACCATCTTAAAGTTTAAATCACTTACTGTTTTCATAATGTGGCTGCTTGGCTCGGGATCATTTGAATACTGTGCTACAGTTGGCCCCAACCCGAGCAGCCATGACAAAACCAAATGTGCTTACAGCAAGAGACAACAATTGTGACATGTCTATCATGCCAATGTTTTGCCAACCAATGGTAGTTTAAATTCTTAGACTTTAATGCTCTGGGCAAAACAAGAAAAATACAGCCCGTAGAAGAACTACATTCACCCCTTGCCCATAAACGTGTAATTAGTATGAAACTTTTGAAACAGGGAGAGAACCTAAATGGAACAATTGAATCTCTATAACTACTTCAACCAGAGGTTACACAGGATGGACACTGGACAGAAATTAACATTATTGTGTCAAGCTGCTGTGATCATTTCATTGTTTATTGTTCACAAGAAATTCAGGCATGGTTATGTCCTTTTGTATGAGGAAATGTGTTCTGGGAAGACCAATACTGGATTACCTGACAAAGCAATATTCTTTATCAGCAACCAGCAGTTATGGAGCATGACCATCATGGTTAGATACACCTCTCCAATGGCCCTTATCTTACTGTCAGTAGTTGCATTCTGTGGCTGCCTTTTATAAAACAATTTATCATAGACGCTTGGCATATTACGATTTATTGTTACACGACAATTAACTTAATTGAAGTGATGTGAACAGTGCCTAATTCGAGTTAAGAGGACAATAATATCACACCTGACTTCCCCATTCAGGTGTCAAAATGGTGAACTGCTGTGGATTGATAACTGTCAAGAATGAACCAGGTATTGTTTGAAAGCAGAAATTATTGTTTACTTCCATGTCTGTGTGGATTTTCATTCTCCCAGGCATGAGCTCTCATCAGTATCTTGTTTATCTTCTCTCCATCCATCGCTTCCTCTCGCAGTGCCTCTGAAGAGTATTGCTGTGGAGGTTAGTGTCCAGGGGCATGTAGCCACTGTGAGCTCCACTCTGCAGTATGAGAACCAGGAGGAGAGCCCTCTGGAGGCCATATTTGTTTTCCCTCTGCCAGGAGAGGCTGCTGTCTGCAGGTTCAGCGCCAAGATAGGACAGACTGAGGTGGTGGCTGAGGTTCAGGAGAAACAGAAGGTGAGGGGAGATGACAAGTCAACTATGAGACAAAAGCAACAATGCAGATCCACAAAAGTATAATTTGTTGCAGGATTCATAGCTACATAGTTACTACACAGGTTTAAGAAAACTTGGTGTAAAGTCTTACTGTGGGCAACTATACCCAATTGGTTAACCAAGCAGTCTATGATTTGCGGAGCTTCAAGAATCAGTATTATCCTTTTGACAGCTCTCATATCACTATTGTCTCTGGCTGATGATGCGTCCTTGTGTTCCTCTGTCCCCCTCTCAGGCGCGGGAGCAGTATGATGATTTGTTGAGCTCGGGCCAGCAGGCCTTCCTATTGGAGGAGAGTGATGAGAGCTCGGATGTGTTCAAGCTGAGTGTAGGTAGTCTGCCGCCAGGGGAGAAGGCCTCTGTCAGCCTGGACTATGTGACAGAGCTGGCTGTACAGGCTGACGATGGCCTAAGGCTCTGCCTTCCAGCTGTGCTCAACCCCCGCTATCAACCCCAGGGTAAGAACATGGACCCCTGTATGGAGAGACACAAACCACTAATACATCATAGTGCAGAATAAAACCTTGTGGGCAGCAGTGTGACTAGGAACCGGCAGCTGGTCCCATAGGGTGGTGGTCTTCAGTCCTGCTCTTGGAGACCCACAGGGGGTGGTGCAGGCTTTAGATCAAATCCAGCTTAAAAACATCGGATTGACGTGTTGTTGACTTGAAAGGTGGAAGTGCTGGGCTAGAACAAAAACATGCTAATTTGTGGGTGTCTCTCCCTCCTCCTCCCTCCCTGACCCTCTCTCTCTCTAAGGGTCAGACAATGGCAGTGGTAGCAGTGCCCTGGTGTCCTCAGTGCCTGCTGGTTCTGTGCCTTACAGTCTGTCCCTCAGTGCCCATGTGTCGTCCCCTCATCCCATCTGTAGAATAGAGTCCAACTGTCCCCTGGACCCACTCAACTACCTCAACACAGAGAAAACCCAAGCCACGGTACCTTGTGTGTGTGTGTTCATATGCATGCATGTGTGTGTGTGTGTGTGTGTATTTGATATACAGTCAAATCAAATCATATTGGTCACATACACATGGTTAGCAGCTGTTAATGCGAGTATAGCGAAATGCTTATGCTTCTAGTTCCGGCAGTGAAGTAATTATACAACAAGTAATCTAACGATTACCCAACAACTACCTAATACACACAATCAAAAGGGGTGAATGAGAATATGTACAGTTGAAGTTGGAAGTTTACATACACCTTAGCCAAATACATTTAAACTCCGTTTTTCACAATTCCTGACATTTAATCCTAGTAAAAATTCCCCGTTTTAGGTCAGTTAGGATCACCACTTTATTTTAAGAATGTGAAATATCAGAATAATAGTAGAGTGATTTATTTCAGCTTTTATTTCTTTCATCACATTCCAAGTGGGTCAGAAGTTTACATACACTCAATTAGTATTTGGTAGCATTGCCTTTCAATTGTTTAACTTGGGTAGCCTTCCACAAGCTTCCCACAATATGTTGGGTGAATTTTGGCCCATTCCTCCTTACAGAGCTGGTGTAACTGAGTCAGGTTTGTAGGCCTCCTTGCTCGCACACGCTTTTTCAGTTCTGCCTTCAAATGTTCTATAGGATTGAGGTCAGGGCTTTGTGATGGCCACTCCAATACCTTGACTTTGTTGTCCTTAAGCCATTTTGCCACAACTTTGGAAGTATGCTTGGGGTCATTGTCCATTTGGAAGACCCATTTGCGACCAAGATTTAACTTCCTGACTGATGTCTTGAGATGTTGCGTCAATATATCCACATATTTTCCCACCTCATGATGCCATCTATTTTGTGAAGTGCACCAGTCCCTCCTGCATGAATGCACCCTCACAACATGATGCTGCCACCCCTGTGCTTCACGGTTGGGATGGTGTTCTTTGGCTTGCAAGCCTCCCCCTTTTTCCTCCAAACATAAGGATAGTCATTATGGCTAATCTGTTGTATTTTTGTTTCATCAGCCCAGAGGACATTTCTCCAAAAAGTACGATCTTCGTCCCCATGTGCAGTTGCAAACCGTAGTCTGGCATTTTTATGTCGGTTTTGGAGCAGTGGCTTCTTCCTTGCTCAGTGGCCTTTTAGGTTATGTCGATATAGGACTCGTTTTACTGTGGATATAGATACTTTTGTACCTGTTTCCTCCAGCATCTTCACAAGGTCCTTTGCTGTTGTTCTGGGATTGATTAGCACTTTTCGCATCAAAGCACGTTCATCTCTAGGAGACAGAACGTGTCTCCTTCCTGAGCGGTATGACGGCTGCGTGGTCCCATGGTTTTATACATGCGTACTATTGTTTGTACAGATGAATGTGGTACCTTCAGGCGTTTTGGAAATTGCTCCCAAGAATGAACCAGACTTGTGGAGGTCTACAATTTTTCTTTGCTGATTTCTTTTGATTTTCCCATGATGTCAATGTCACGTTCTGACCTTAGTTCCTTTGTTTTGTCTTTTGTTCTAGTATGGTCAGGGCATGAGTTGGGTGGGTTGTTGTTAGTTGTTCTATGATTTTCTATTTCTGTGTTTGGCCTGGTATGGTTCTCAATCAGAGGCAGCTGTCAATCATTGTCCCTGATTGAGAACCATATTTAGGTGGCCTGTTTTCGATTGTGTTTTGTGGGTGGTTATTTTCAGCCTTTGTGTGTCTGCACGAGACAGAACTGTTTCAGTTGTTTCTTTGTTGTTTGTTGTTCAGTTTTTTCATTAAATAAGATAAACACTTACCACGCTGCGCTTTGGTACTCACCTTCTTCCCACGACAGCCGTTACAGTGAAGCAAAGAGGCACTGAGTTTGAAGGGTGGCCTTGGTATGCATTGACAGGTACACCTCCAATTGACTCAAATATTAGCCTATCAGAAGCTTCTTAAAGCCATGACATCATTTTCTGGAATTTTCCAAGCTGTTTAAAGGCACAGTCAACTTAGTGTATGTAAACTTCTGACCCACTGGAATTGTGATACAGTGAATTATAAGTGAAATAACCTGTCTGTAAACAATTGTTGGAAAAATTACTTGTCATGCACAAAGTAGATGTCCTAACCGACTTGCAAAAACTATAGTTTGTTAACAAGAAATTTGTGGAGTGGTTGAAAAACTAGTTTTAATGACTCCAACCTAAGTGTATGTAAACTTCCGACTTCAACTATATATAGGCAAGCGGCATAGGCAAGGTGCAGTAGATGGTATGGAATCATGTAGTAACCCCCAAAAATGTTAACCAAATTAAAATATATTTGAGATTCTTCAAAGTAGCCACCCTTTGTCTTGATGACAGCTTTGCACACTTGGCGTTCTGTCAACCAGCTTCATGAGGTAGTCACCTGGAATGCATTTCAATTATCAAATGTGCATTGTTAAAAGTTCATTTGTGGATTTTCTTTCCTGCGTTTGAGCCAATCAGTTGTGTTGTGACAAGGTAGGGCTGGTATACAGAAGAAATCCATATTTGGTAAAATACTAAGTTCATATTATGTCAAGAACAGCTCAAATATGCAAAGAGAAACATTAGTCCATTGCTTTAAGACATGAAGGTCAGTCAATCTGGAACATTTCAAGAACTTTGAAAGTTTCTTCAAGTGCAGTCACAAAACCCATCAAGCTCTATAATGAAACTGGCTCTCATGGGGACAGCCACAGGAAAGGAAGACCCAGAGTTACCTCTGCTGCAGACGATGAGTTCATTAGAGTTAACAGCCTCAGATATTGCAGCCCAAATAAAAGCTTCAGAGTTCAAGTAACAGACACATCTCAACATCAACTGTTCAGATGAGACTGTGTGAATCAGGGCTTCATGGTCGAATTGCTGCAAATGAACCACTACTAAGGATACCAACAAGAAAAAGAGACTTGCTTGGGCCAAGAAACACGAGCAATGGACATTAGACCGGTGGAAATCTGTCCTTTGGTCTGATGAGTCCAAATTTGAGATTTTTGGTTCCAACCGCTGTGTCTTTATGAGATTCAAAATAGGTGAACGGATGATCTCTGCATATATGGTTCCCACTGTGAAGCATGGAAGAGATGTGATAGTGTGGCGATGATTTGCTGGTGACACTGTCAGTGATTTTATTTCGAATTTAAGGCACAATTAACTAGCAGGTCTACCACAGAATTCTGCAGCGATACGCCATCCCATCTGGTTTGCACTTAGTGGAATTATTATTTGTTCATCAAAAGGACAACACCTTCAGGCTGTGTAAGGGCAATTTGACCAAGAAAGAGAGTGATTGAGTGTTGCATCAGATGACCTGGCCTCCACAATCACCCGACCTCAACCCATTTTAGATAGTTTGGAATGAGTGAAGGAAAAGCAGCCAACAAGTGCTCAGTATCTGTGGGATCTCCTTCAAGACTGTTGGAAAAGCATTCCTGGTGAAGCTGGTTGAGAGAATGCCAAGAGTGTGCAAAGCTGTCATTAAGGCAAAGGGTGACAACTTTGAAGAAAGTATGTGTTATTTCATAGTTTTGATGTCTTCACTATTATTCTTGAATGTAAAAATTAAGAAAAACCTCTTGAATGAGTTGGTGTGTCCAAACTTTTGACTGGTACTGTACGTACGTATGAATGTCTGTGTGTACAGTATGACTGTGTGTGTGCACTCTCACTAGCATCATGAACCATCAGAATCCTTCATAGTTGGTAAATTCCCTCTGACTGCTCTGTCTTCATGTGAATGTTGTTCTAACTGCAGGTCAATCTGGCTGCAGGTCATCAGTTTGACCGGGACGTTGAGCTGTTGTTGTATTACCAAGACACCCATCAGCCTACTGCTATAGTAGAGGCAGCACAGACTTCTGCCAAGCCAGGTGAGGGGGGGGGGTACTCTGTTGTAGATGTGTGGAGATGAGATCAATGAGTAGTCTAGTCTACTACCTTAATCCATGTTTACATAGACTAACATGGTGAGACAGAAGATACAGTAGATGTAGAGATGGAGAAAGAGGAGCTGTTGAACACTTCTCTCTCTCTGTCTGTCTCTCTTTATTGCTCCCAGGCTCTCTGATGGGCGACCCAGTGGTCATGCTGAGCCTGTACCCAGAGTTCCCCAACGATGTGATGTCATCGATGACCTCACTCGGGGAATTCCTTTTTGTTGTGGATCGCTCTGGCAGCATGTCATTCTCCATGCACAATGGGTCTGGGGTTCAGGACAGTGCCAGCATATACACAGTGCCAGGGTATATACACACACACACACACACACGCACGCACACACACACACACACACACACACACACACACACACACACACACACACACACACACACACACACACACACACACACACACACACACACACACACACACACACACACACACACACACACCTGCACTAGTAAATTAACATCTCCATCTGCACAGGAGTCACCAAGAGGTAGTTTAGAGTGAAATCCAGTGCACAGTGGTTATGCTGTATTCTTCTGGTCTTTACGATTGTCCTATATGGTTTATTGAAGAGTAAAGAAACTTGTTGAATTTCTCTCTTGCAGGATACTCTGCTCCTCTTGCTAAAAAGCCTGCCAATGGGCTGCTACTTCAACATCATCGGTTTTGGGTCCAGATATGAGTCCTTCTTTCCGTAAGTGTTTTCTCCTTCCAAACCCTCGTCTCAATCAGTTCAAGTCAGTGTCTGAGGAGTTCAGTTTTTTACACATTTAGCTGTGTCATTCTAGGGTTTTATCATGTATGTTGTACCATGTAGTCCAAATCCAAAGATAATCAGTGACAGTGTTTGACAGTTAATGTTTACATCTTTTATTTTATTTCAAATCAAATTTATTTATATAGCCCTTTGTACATCAGCTGATATCTCAAAGTGCTATACAGAAACCCAGGCTAAAACCCCAAACAGCAAGCAATGCAGGTGTAGAAGCACGGTGGCTTGGAAAAACTCCCTAGAATGGCCAAAACCTAGGAAGAAACCTAGAGAGGAACCAGGCTATGAGGGATGGCCAGTCCTCTTCTGGCTGTGCCGGGTAGAGATTATAACAGAACATGGCCAAGATGTTCAAATGTTCATAAATGACCAGCATGGTCAAATAATAATAATCACAGTAGTTGTCGAGGGTGCAGCAAGTAAGCACCTCAGGAGTAAATGTTAGTTGGCTTTTCATAGCCGATCATTAAGAGTATCTCTACCACTCCTGCTGTCTCTAGAGAGTTGAAAACAGTAAGTCTGGGACAGGTAGCACGTCCGGTGAAAAGGTCAGGATTCCATAGCTGCAGGCAGAACAGTTGAAACTGGAGCAGTAGCACAGCCAGGTGGACTGTGGACAGCATGAAGTCATCAGGCCAGGTAGTCCTGAGGCATGGTCCTTGGGCTCAGGTCCTCCGAGAGAGAGAAAGAAAGAGAGAATTAGAGAGAGCATACTGAAATTCACACAGGACACCGGATAAGACAGTAGAAGTACTCCAGATATAACAAACTGACCCTAGCCCCCCGACACATAAAATACTGCAGCATAAATACTGGAGGCTGAGGCCTCCAGTATTTTTCAGGGGCAGAACGATGAGCTAATCATTTGCAGCAGGTAGGGGTAGAGCCTTCACGTTGACTGTATTACCGCCACACCACCTGTCACAAGTCCTGAAGGCAGTCAAATTCCACATGACCGTTTAGTCACTGTAGTTAGGCTTCTCCAAGCTCTGATGCTGCTGATGGTCATTAATAATCTAGCAAACGTTCTACCTTCCTGGTACTCAGCACTCTATTGTCCCTCTAATCAATCTGACATCAATGCAAATGTCATCAAACACTTCATGAGAGCCCATGAGCTCATGTTGTGCAACATTTCTGTAGGCTATGCAATTGCGTGAGAAAACAGAGTTTTGATGGCCTCTATAGGCTAGGCCTGCTATATTTATTCATCAACTTTCCTAATATTAAGCACATTGCTCATGAAAATGAACCATGGCAAAAGTGTCCTCCATTCGCTATTTATGTGCAGTCCTCCATTCGCTATTTATGTGCATAGTCCTCTATTTGCTATTGAAGTACTATTTTCTCATGCCCCTGTTCTGAGACATGTGCATGATAATGGTCCATTCTAAGTCAAAATAAATATCACTCATTTATTAAATGTAAAGACAACATTCAATTAAGAACAGTCTGATGGGTGACAATGTTAGAATATCACTTGTGATTTTTTTTCTCTTTTTTTGCACCTTTATTTAACCAGGTAGTTCAGTTCAGAACAAGTTCTCTTTTACAACTGCGACCTGGCCAAGATAAAGCAAAGCAGTGCGACAAATTACAACGCAGAGTTACACATGGAATAAACAATAACACAATAGAAAAATCTGTATACAGTGTGTGCAAATGAAGTAAGGAGGTAAGGCAATAAATAGGCCATAGTGGCGAAGTAATTACAATTTAGCATTAACACTGGTGTGATAGATGTGCAGATGATGATGTGCAAGTAGATTGATGTATTATCAGTGGTGATTTTATCATGTAAATCTTGGTGGGTCAAACAACAGCAACAAAAGATGTTGATTCATGCCAGCAAAGCCACAACACTAAACAATACATGTATTGACCTATAACGGTGACAAATGGTGCCCACAAAATGTTAGGGCCAACATAAAGCTGTCCCAAAAGCAGAGCTTTCTTTTCAGAACCAAATCAAATCAAATCAAATGTTATTTGTCACATACACATGGTTAGCAGATGTTAATGCGAGTGTAGGGAAATGCTTGTGCTTCCAGTTCCGACAATGAAGTAATAACCAACAAGTAATCTAACTAACAATTCCAAAACTAATTTCTTATACACAGTGTTTGGGGATAAAGAATATGTACATAAAGATATGAATGAGTGATGGTGCAGAGCAGCATAGGCAAGATACAGTAGATGGTATCGAGTACAGTATATACATATGAGATGAGTATGTAAACAAAGTGGCATAGTTAAAGTGGCTAGTGATACATGTATTACATAAGGATGCAGTAGATGATAGAGTACAGTATATACGTATGCATATGAGATGAATAATGTAGGGTATGTAAACATTATATTAGGTAGCATTGTTTAAAGTGGCTAGTGATATATTTTACATCCTTTCCCATCAATTCCCATTATTAAAGTGGCTGGAGTTGAGTCAGTGTGTTGGCAGCAGCCACTCAATGTCAGTGGTTGCTGTTTAACAGTCTGATAGCCTTGAGATAGAAGCTGTTTTTCAGTCTCTCGGTCCCAGCTTTGATGCACCTGTACTGACCTTGCCTTCTGGATGATAGCGGGGTGAACAGGCAGTGGCTCCGGTGGGTGTTGTCCTTGATGATCTTTGTGGCCTTCCTGTAACATCGGGTGGTGTAGGTGTCCTGGAGGGCAGGTAGTTTGCCCCCGGTGATACGTTGTGCAGACCTCACTACCCTCTGGAGAGCCTTACTGTTGTGGGCGGAGCAGTTGCCGTACCAGGCGGTGATATAGCCCGCCAGGATGCTCTCGATTGTGCATCTGTAGAAGTTTGTGAGTGCTTTTGGTGACAAGCCGAATTTCTTCAGCCTCCTGAGGTTGAAGAGGCGCTGCTGCGCCTTCTTCACGATGCGGTCTGTGTGAGTGGACCAATTCAGTTTGTCTGTGATGTGTATGCCGAGGAACTTGAAACTTACTACCCTCTCCACTACTGTTCCATCGATGTGGATAGGGGGGTGTTCCCTCTGCTGTTTCCTGAAGTCCACAATCATCTCCTTAGTTTTGTTGATGTTGAGTGTGAGGTTATTGTCCTGACACCACACTCCGTTGGCCCTCACCTCCTCCCTGTAGGCCGTCTCGTCATTGTTGGTAATCAAGCCTACCACTGTTGTGTCGTCCACAAACTTGATGATTGATTTGGAGGCGTGCGTTGCCGCGCAGTCGTGGGTGAACAGGGAGTACATGAGAGGGCTCAAAACGCACCCTTGTGGGGCCCCAGTGTTGAGGATGTTGTTGCCTACCCTCACCACCTGGGGGCGGCCCGTCAGGAAGTCCAGTACCCAGTTGCACAGGGCGGGGTCGAGACCCAGGGTCTCGAGCTTGATGACAAGCTTGGAGGGTACTATGGTGTTGAATGCCAAGCTGAAGTCGATGAACAGCATTCTCACATAGGTATTCCTCTTGTCCAGATGGGTTAGGGCAGTGTGCAGTGTGGTTGAGATTGCGTCGTCTGTGGACCTATTTGGGCGGTAAGCAAATTGGAGTGGGTCTAGGGTGTCAGGTAGGGTGGAGGTGATATGGTCCTTGACTAGTCTCTCAAAGCACTTCATGATGACGGAAGTGAGTGCTACGGGGCGGTAGTCGTTTAGCTCAGTTACCTTAGCTTTCTTGGGAACAGGAACAATGGTGGCCATCTTGAAGCATGTGGGAACAGCAGACTGGTATAGGGATTGATTGAATATGTCCGTAAACACACCAGGAACAGCTGGTCTGCGCATGCTCTGAGGGTGCTGCTGGGGATGCCGTCTGGGCCTGCAGCCTTGCGAGGGTTAACACGTTTAAATGTTTTACTCACCTCGGCTGCAGTGAAGGAGAGACCGCATGTTTCCGTTGCAGGCCGTGTCAGTGGCACTGTATTGTCCTCAAAGCGGGCAAAAAAGTTATTTAGTCTGCCTGGGAGCAAGACATCCTGGTCCGTGACTGAGCTGGATTTATTCTTATAGTCCGTGATTGACTGTAGACCCTGCCACATACCTCTTGTGTCTGAGCCGTTGAATTGAGACCTGAATCCAATGGAGAATCTGTGGAAAGAACTGAAAACTGCTGTTCACAAATGCTCTCCATCCAACCTCACTGAGCTCGAGCTGTTTTGCAAGGAGGAATGGGAAAAAATTTCAGTCTCTCGATGTGCAAAACTGATAGAGACATACCCCAAGCGACTTACAGCTGTAATCGCAGCAAAAGGTGGCGCTACAAAGTATTAACTTAAGGGGGCTGAATAATTTTGCACGCCCAATTTTTCAGTTTTTGATTTGTTAAAAAAGTTTGAAATATCTAATAAATGTCGTTCCACTTCATGATTGTGTCCCACTTGTTGTTGATTCATCACAAAAAAATACAGTTTTATATCTTTATGTTTGAAGCCTGAAATGTGGCAAAAGGTCGCAAAGTTCAAGGGGGCCGAATACTTTCGCAAGGCACTGTATCTCCCTGGCATATTACATAATTTATGTAGCAGCAGCATACAAGACATTTTTGGACTCACCTTATTGTGCTGTGCTCACTTGAACAGGAAGGTGGCGCGGCAGTCCTTCTTGTGGGCTCTAGAAAGATGCCCGAATTCCCGACTTGGAATAACCATTCAGTTATTTTTCCAGTCTGAGTTTTTTCCCCAGAGTTCCCAGTTCTCTTGAACGCGGCAGAAGTCATTCTGGATTTACCGCATGGCCAATGTATTAAAATTTTACCAATTGGATATCACACAAAATTGGAGAATAGGGGGTATTTAATTTAAGGATAAACATTCTCACGCAATGCCATTGGCCATAAGTTACGATTTTGTCTCATTGCTGCAACTCCCCTATGGACTTGGCGAAGGTCGAGAGCCTCACTGCTTCTTGACACACTGCTCGCTTAACCCGGAAGCCAACTGCACCAATGTGTCAGGGGAAACACTGTTGAACTGACGACTGCAGTCAGCTTGCAGGCGCCCGGCACAAGGAGTCGCTAGAACACAATGAGAAAAAGAAATCCCGGCCGGCCAAACCCTCCCCTTATCTGGACGACACTGGGCCAATTGTTCGACCCGTCCCATGGGTCTCCCGGTCACGGCCGGCAGTGACACAGCCTGGGGTCGAACCTGAGGCTGCAGTTGCGCCTCAGCCCTCATTGTTGAATTTGCGATTTCCAACTTGTTGTGTAATGTGTGTCCAATGAGCACCGATATGTTTTATCTATAATTTCTCATATGACAAAGTGTTGTGATGTTGCTATCAGTAATATGATGGCATGCTATTTATCGAATAAGTAGAGGGAAATGTTCTTCCCTTCTCATCCTTGTTTGACTGGGTCCTTCAAAAGGTACACACGTAGTGGTCCTCGGTCGAGTTTACTAGACTAAAGTACTTAAACAGCTGCAGACTGAATGTTCCGATGTAGTCTTTGTCTTCTTAACTCAAAGTGACTCTTACCATTTTCTGGTCTGGTAGAGTCTAACCATTCCTAACGTCCTGCTCAACACCGTCAGTATACTGGTCTCAATGTTTGATTATTCAGGGTACAGTTAGAACCATTTTACACGCCAGTAGCAACCTGGCAGTGTACTGGCCTCTTGAGATTTTGTTCTTCTCTGTTGAACGTTTCAGAGTTTCTAACCATCTCGTGTCGATCACGCTGGTCTAGTAATTCTTTAGGGGAAAAAGGGGAGTTCCCTCCTTTGGCATAATGTTTGTGCTCACGTGGGCGTGGTTACTGACTTGGCAAAAGTCTCCATGAAAAAACGTTATCTCATTTAGAAGGCTAAAATCACATTTAATCTTCTCACAAAGAGTTTAATATTTAATCATATACGTTTTACAATATTTAGATGTAAACCTGACCCCTTGAATGTGTACACTTTCAGAGATACAGCTATTTAGTTATATTGTCCTTAACGATATCACATAACAACAACTGATTTTATATGATTAGTGTTTAAGTCCCACCAACCATTTTGAACATTATTTACATTACAAATATTGTTTCAAGAAATAGACTACATTTTCTTCATATCATGTTTCTTTAGACCTGTCAAAAATAAGTAATGGATATATTGTGATATTGTGACTATATTAAATGGATTTATTATACTTTTTAAAATGTAGATGTTCCAAAGGTCTGCATCAGTGGCTTGTTTAGGCTATGCTTGGAAGGCTATGCTTGGAAGGCTATGCTTGGAAGCCAGGAGATGCTACACATGCTTATACTAATAGCGGTCAATTGCCATGAGACCAGCAGTTATTTGGTGACAATTACTTGGCTGACAAAATGTCATGACTGCCACAGCTCTAGGTAGGGTAATATTAAAATGTCCATGTCCTATAATATGTTGTGGTGATGACCCTTTGACCTTGTGTGTGTATGTCTATCTGGACATCAGTAAGAGTGTGGAGTACAGCCAGAAGACCATGGATGAGGCTCTGCTGAAGGTGAAGGCAATGAGGGCTGACCTTGGAGGTACAGAGATCCTCCAGCCTTTAAAACATATCTACAGCCAGCCCTGCCTCCCTGACCAGCCCAGACAGGTAACTTACACACCTTACATAAACAAACACCCCATAGATAAATGTGTCTGCACTTTCTGTAACGATGGTTCCATTGAGAAGCTCATGCATTACTTTACTGTGGGTTATACACTGACAGTTGGGATGATCTTCACTGTGGGTTATACACTGACAGTAAGGATGATCTTTACAGTGGGTTATACACTGACAGTTGGGATGATCTTTACTGTGGGTTATACACTGACAGTAGGGATGAACTTTACTGTGGGTTATACACTGACAGTAGGGATGACCTTTACTGTGGGTTATACACTGACAGTTGGGATGATCTTTACTGTGGGTTATACAGTGATATTAGGGATGATCTTTACTGTGGGTTATACACTGACAGTTGGGCTGATCTTCACTGTGGGTTATACACTGACAGTTGGGATGATCTTTACTGTGGGTTATACACTGACAGTTGGGATGATCTTTACTGTGGGTTATACACTGACAGTAGGGATGACCTTTACTGTGGGTTATACACTGACAGTTGGGATGATCTTTACTGTGGGTTATACAGTGATATTAGGGATGATCTTTACTGTGGGTTATACACTGACAGTTGGGCTGATCTTCACTGTGGGTTATACACTGACAGTAGGGATGATCTTTACTGTGGGTTATACACTGACAGTTGGGATGATCTTTACTGTGGGTTATACAGTGATATTAGGGATGATCTTTACTGTGGGTTATACACTGACAGTTGGGCTGATCTTCACTGTGGGTTATACACTGACCGTTGGGATGATCTTCACTGTGGGTTATACACTGACAGTTGGGATGATGTTCACTGTGGGTTATACACTGACAGTTGGGGTGATCTTTACTGTGGGTTATACACTGACAGTTGGGATGATCATCACTGTGGGTTATACACTGACAGTTGGGATGATCTTCACTGTGGGTTATACACTGACAGTTGGGATGATCTTTACTGAGGGTTGTACACTGACAGTTGGGATGATCTTTACTGTGGGTTATACACTGACAGTTGGGATGATCTTCACTGTGGGTTATACACTGACAGTTGGGATGATATTTACTGTGGGTTATACACTGACAGTTGGGATGATCTTTACTGTGGGTTATACACTGACATTAGCGATTATCCTTTTTCATCAGCTCTCCCGCTACAGTGAAAATCATTTCTACTGAACAAAAATATTGTAACGGCTTTCTTTATGTGAAGGAGAGTCGGACCAAAATGCGGCGTGGCTATTGAGATTCATGTTTAATAAAACAAAGGAAACACGAATCAATACAAAAACAATAAACGTAACGTGAAAACCGAAACAGCCTAAACTGGTGCAAACCAACACAGGAACAATCACCCACAAAACCCAACAACAAACAGGCTACCTAAATATGGTTCCCAATCAGAGACAATGACTCACACCTGCCTCTGATTGAGAACCATATCAGGCCAAACATAGAACTAGACAAACTAGACATGAAACATAGAATGCCCACTCATATCACACCCTGACCAAACAAATCATAGAAACATACAAAGCAAACTATGGTCAGGGTGTGACAAATATAAATGCTACATATAACAATTTCAAAGGTTTACAGTTCACAGTGGTGTAAAATACTTTAGTAAAAATACCTTCAAGTACTACTTAATTCGTTTTTTGGGGTAACTTTACTATTTATATTTTTGACTACTTTTACTTCACTATATTCCAAACACACACATTGTAATTTTTACTCCATACATTTTCCCTGACAAACCAAAGTACTCATTACATGTTGAATGCTTAGCAGGACAGGAAAATTGTGAAATTCACGCAATTATCAACACACATGGACCTTTTGTAAATAATTTTGGTGTGTGTGCCCCTGTCTATCCATACATTTTAAAAACAAGAAAATGGGGGCCTCCCGGGTGGCGCAGTGGTTAAGGTTAAGGGTGGCTGTACTGCAGCACCAGCTGTGCCATCAGCAGACCCTGGGTTCGCACCCAGGCTCTGTCATGACCGGGAGGCCCGTGGGGCGACACACAATTGGCGTAGCGTCATCCGGGTTAGGGAGGGCTTGGTCTGTAGAGATTGTCCTTGTCTCATCGCACACCAGCGACTCCTGTGGCGGGACGGGCACAGTGCGCGCTAACCAAGGTTACCAGGAACACAGTGTTTCCTCCGGCACATTGGTGCGGCTGGCTTCTGGGTTGCATGTGCGCTGTGTTAAGAAGCAGTGCGTCTGGTTGGGTTGTGTATTGGAGGACGCATGACTTTCAACATTCGTCTCTCCCGAGCGATGAGACAATATTGTAGCTACTACAACAATTGGATACCATGAAATTGGGGAGAAAAAGGGGTAAAAACTTTAAAAGAAAATATATGTAAAAAAAAACAAGAAAATGGTAAATAAGTTATTTTAAATCTACTTTTAATACTTAAGTTTATTTGAGCAATTACATGTACTTTTCATACTAAAGTATATTTAAAACCGAATACTTTTACTCAAGTAGTATTTTACAGGTTGACATTCACTTTTACTTTAATAGAAAGTTACTCATGTATCTATACTTTTACTCATGTATGACAATTGGGTACCTTTTCCACCACTGACAGTTCATAAAAGGAAATCAGTCAATTGAAATACATTGATAAGGCCCTACTCTTAGGTTTCACATGACTGGGTAGGGGCGCAGCCATTGGCCCGTCCATTTTGAGGCCAAGCCCAACCACTGGGGGATCCAGGCCCAGCCAATCAAATTGAGTTTCACCCCACTAAAGGGCATTATTACAGACAGAAATACCCCTCAGTTTCATCAGCTCTCCAGGTGGCTGGTCTCAGATGATCCTGACGAGGAAGAAGGCGGATGTGGAGGTCCTGGGCTTACGTGGTTACACGTGGTCTGCGGTTGTGAGGCCGGTTGGACGTTCTTCCAAATTCTCTAAAACAACATTGGAGGTGGTGTTTGGTAGAGATATTCAATTCTCTGACAACAGCTCTGGTGGACATTCCTGCAGTCAGCACGCCAATTGCGCGCTCCCTCAAGGACATTTATGGAATTGTGGTGTTTGTCCAAAGTGCATTTTAATGTGGCCTTTTGTTGACCCCAGCACCTGTATAGTGATCATGCTGTTTATTCAGCTTCTTGGTATGCCACACCTGTCAGGTGGATGGATTATCTTGGCAAAGGAGAAATGCTCACTAACCGGGGAAGTCAAGAAATGTGGCCACAATTTGAGACCAATAAGCTTTTTGTGCATATGGAACATTTCGGGGATCTTTTATTTCAGCTCATGAAACATGGGACCAACATGTTATATTTTTGTTCAGTATAAATGCCTCTGCCAAAGCCTGCCACCTTTTCCTCCAACGGAGACGTTTCTTTATAAATGCCTGCATGTAATTTTTATTGACTGTATTTAGTTTGGTTTATGCATACATGTGTTGATGACGTAATGTATATTATAAACTGGATGGTTCGAGAACCTGAATGATTGGCTGACAGCAGTGGTATCAGACTGTATATCACTGGTATGATAACATGTATTTGTAATAGCAATAAGGCACCCTTGTGATATATGGCCAATATACCACGGCTAAGGACTGTGTCCACACACTCCATGTGCGTCGTTAGTTGTGGTATATTTGCCATGAACCACACCACCTCGGGCCTTATTGTTTAAATAACTGTTACCAATAATGTAGTTGATGTCATGTATTATAGATGACACCAAAGGGACCATTGTACCACGTTTGACTAAGTTGTTTCCTAGTATCTAAACTCTGAGTGGTCCACAATGGAGTTTTTAAAAATATGTCCAAAATATATTGTGGTGAGACTGTCTTTTCTTTCCAATCACCTCACTCTTCGGTCTTTTAAATGCCTTAATGTGATTCATACAGTTTCCTCCTGAAACACCTTTAACTCCTCCCACCTTTCCATATGTAACACCTGGCATATGAACCCGGGTCTCCCAACCAATGTTTTCGACCATGAAGAAATTCCCTCTTGGGCCGAGGGTTTTGAAGTTCGCAGGTGGGGGTACATAATCACGTGACCATAACCTAATGTCCGCTACATTCACCCCCTCCCCCACAAGAGACCTTACCAGGAAGCTGCATCCCAATATGGTGACCAGAGTATGGGCGAGTGGGTGTGTCTAAAGGAAAGTAGTGGGTGTGTCTAAAGGAAAGTAGTGGGCGTGTGGAAAGGAACGGGTGTGTCAAACTCTACTAGAGGTTGGACGGTTTTTATTGAGCTGTGTTTTGTCTTTTGTTTCTTAACATACAAATATTGTACTTTGACCTACAATACCATGAGAGTTAGGACTTCTGTTTTGAATCCAGAGGATGAGTCTGAGTCCTATTTCCATGTTAGTTTTACACAAATAACTGTACATTCCCAGTTATAAAACTGAGGGTAGGTATATACTATACTTGAGTATAGCTGTGGGGCTTACACAAGTCCGAATTTCTGACAGCCTAATTTTCTAGACCTCAACAACATTTTTAGACAACACTGCAGAACACCTCCCATATGCACACATACGCCGCTGTGGGCTTACCAGACACACATTTTACATCATTTTCAAGACAATGCAGCAGAACAAATATCACAATAAAATAAATCAATGTAGGCTTCCCAAGTGGTGCAACGGTCTAAAGGCACTGCAGACACCCTGGTTCGAATCCAGGCTGTATCACAACCGGCCGTGATTGGGAGTCCCATAGGGCGGCTCACAATTGGCCCAGCGTGGTCCGGGTTTGGCCGGTGTAGGCCGTCATTGTAAATAATAATTTGTTCTTAACTGACTTGCCTAGTTAAGTAACTAAAAATACTGCAGAACACACACATGAGAATATATAGGCCTCCTGCCTGTGGTAATATGAAGCACATATTCACATTACAAACTTGTTCTATGCTGTGAAGGTAAAGGGAAAACAATGTCCTACCTTGAGTTTTTAAAACCTCTCACAATGACTCTCCCCATGTCAAGTCCATTCAACTCCTGAGAGTCAACTTCTTGCTCGAATCCATGAGCGTGTATGTGACTGTGATATTTAACCTTCTAAGGCTGTTCTGAAGACTCTGGCTGTAGTGGCTATTTGTTTTTTTATTTTGAGTGTTAACATAGGTGTCCTCTTTAGCCTTGTCTTCAAGGCTTTCTGCCACCAAATGTGCCTTGGTTCAGGCATGTTCAAAAACCTTCTTTCTGAGGGCTCTTGTTTTTATATGTCTGAAGCATAGGATGTTAATTTACTGTACCTGCCACACACTCTTTTTGTAGTTTAATCTCTTCAGTCATTTCTAGACCGATGCTCCTTACCTTTTTGCATGTTGTACAGCCCAACTTTGAATTCTGCATGACAAGCTGTGGTTATACGTTTAGTTGTTGTTGAACTGCAAATTGCACCTGCTCCGAGCACTTCGTCAGTTGATGCACTGCCCCCCTCCCCCCCAGCTCCCCGTCTCCCTCTCCCGCTGAGTCTGACTCTCTAGTAGGCCTACTGGCAAGTGGAGGTGCCGGTGGTAATGCCCCTCAATCCTCTCCTCCGGCTCTGACAGTTCTCTGGCACGTTCTGGGTTGAATTCACCATGTTTCTCTGTTTTTTTGGACTTAAGAAAAGGCAATTGAATTTCACCTTTTTTTTTTTTGGTTTTCCCACGATTCAAATTTATTAGGGAGACGACTAGGTTACGTGATGTGATTTACATAGGGACCTGTTCACTAGCTGACCACCACTACCAAGACCTGTGTCAAGATCAGTTACTTACCCCACTGGTCCTCCCCATAACCTCTATGTACAATGAAAGAGAGCCGGTCTGGAATCAGTGTGGCAGGATAGGATGATTACATAGAAAGATCACTGCGCTTTTACATGATGGTCTTTCTGGGGGGCGGGAGGAATAACAAGGAGACAACTTGATTTAATGCTGACTGCTTTTATTAGAATGTCTACAGTGTGAACAGTGAAATAATTAATGAATCATGCTGTGAGAGGTACCGGATCTGGGCAAATAGGTGCCGGAACAAACAAAGTAAAATCTTCAAAGTAGCCACCCTTTGCCTTGATGACTGCTTTGCACCCTCTTGGCATTTTCTCAACCAGCATCATGAGGTAGTCACATGGAATGCATTTCAAGTAAAACCCCATTGGGCCAAGAAACACGAGCAATGGACATTAGACCGGTGGAAATCAAACAATTGTATTAGTCACATGCGCTGAATACAACAGGTATTGCAGTGAAATACTTACTTTCAAGCCCCTAACCAACAATGCAGTTAAAAAAATATGAATAAGAAATAAATGGAACAAGTAATTAAAGAGCAGCAGTAAAATAACAATAGCAAGACTATATACAGGGGGTCCCGATACAGAGTCAATGTGAGGGGGCACCGGTTAGTCGAGATAATTGAGGTAACATGTACATGTAGCTAGAGTTATTAAAGAGACTATGCATAGATAATAACAGAGAGTAGGAGCGGCGTATAAGAGGGGGTGGGCAATGCAAATAATCTTGGAGGTAGAAGGCTTGGAGGTAGAAGCTGTTTAGAAGCCTCTTGGACCTAGACTTGGCGCCCCGGTACCGCTTGCCATGCAGTAGCAGAGAGAACAGTCTATGACTAGGGTGGCTGGAGTCTTTAACAATTTTTAGTGTCTTCCTCTGACACCGCCTGGTATAGAGATCCTGGATGCCAGTGATATACAGGGCCATACGCACTACCCTCTGTAGTGCCTTGCGGTCGCAGGCAGTGATGCAACCAGTCAGGATGCTCTCGATGGTGCAGCTGTAGAACATTTTGAGGATCTGAGAACCCATGCCAAATCTTTTCAGTCTCCTGGGGAATAGGCTTTGTCATGCCCTCTTCACAACTGTCTTGGTGTGCTTGGACCATGTTAGTTTGTTGATGTGGACACCAATGAACTTGAAGCTCTCAACCTGCTCCACTGCAGCCCCATTGATGAGAATGAGGGCGTGTTCGGTCCTCCTTTTCCTGTAGTCCACAATCATCTCCTTAGACTTCATCACATTGAGGGAGAGGTTGTAGTCCTGGCACCAAACGGGTAGGTCTCTGATCTCCTCCCTATAGGCTGTCTCGTCATTGTCAGTGATCACTGTTGTGTTGGAGTCGTACCTGGCCGTGCAGTCATGAGTTTACAGGGAGTACAGGAGGGGACTGAGTACGCACCCCTGAGGGACCCTTGTGTTGAGGATCAGCGTGGCGGATGTGTTGTTACCTACTTTTACTACCTGTGGGCGGCCTGTCAGGAAGTCCAGGATCCAGTTGCAGAGGGAGGTGTTTAGTCCCAGGATCTTTAGCTTATTGATGAGCTTTGAGTGTTGAACGCTGATTTGTAGTCAATTAATAGCATTCTCACATAGGTGTTCCTTTTGCCTAGGTGGGGAATTGTGGAGTGCAATAGAGATTGCATCATCTGTGGATCTGATAGGGCGGTTTCCAAGTTGGAGTGGGTCTATGGTTTCTGGGATAATGGTGTTGATGTGAGCCATGACCAGCTTTCAAAACACTTCATGGCTACAGAGGTGAGTGCTACGGGTTGGTAGTCAGTTAGGCAGGTTACCTTAGTGTTCTTGGGCACAGGGACTATGGTGGCCTGGACAGGGAGAGGTTGAAAATGTCAGTGAAGACGTATGGTCACTGTTGGGGGGAGCATCATTGATGCACTTATTGATGAAGCCATTGACTGATGTGGTATACTCCTCGATGCCATCGGAAGAATCCCGGAATATATTCCAGTCTGTGCTAGTAAAACAGTCCTGTAGCTTAGTATTTGCTTCATCTGACCTCTTTTTAATTGACCGAGTCACTGGTGCTTCCTGCTTAAATTTTAGCTTTTAAGCAAGAATCAGGAGGATAGAATAATAGTCAGATTTGCCAAATGGAGGGCGAGGGAGAGCTTGGTTACACTTCTGTGTGTGGAGGAAAGGTGGTTGGTTGCACATTTAACATGCTGATAGAAATTTGTTAGAATGGATTTCAGTTTCCCTGCAATAAAGTCCTCGGCCACAAGGAGTGCCGCCTCTGGATTAGTGTTTTCCTATTTTCTTATGGCTAAATACAGCTCATTGAGGGCAGTCTTAGTGCCATTATCGGTCTGTGGTGTTATGTAGACAGCTACGAAAAATACAGATAACCCTCTCGGTTGATAGTGTGGTCTACTGCTTATCATTATATACTCCACCTCATGCGAGCAAAACCTGTCCAAATTTGAGATTTGGGGTTCCAACTGCCGTGTCTTTGTGAGATGCAGAGTAGGTGAACGGATGATCTCTGCATGTGTAGTTCCCACCGTGAAGCATGCAGGAGGTGTGATGGTGTGGGGGTGATTTGCTGGTGACACTGTCAGTGATTTTATTTAGAGTTCAAGGCACACTTAACCAGGACAATGACCCAACACACCTCTAAGCTCTGTAAGGGCTATTATATAAGAAGGAGAGTGATGGGGTACTGCATCAGATGACCTGGCCTCCACAATCACCCAACCTCAACCCAATTGAGATGGTTTGGGATGAGTCGGCCTGCAGAGGGAAGGAAAAGCAGCCAACAAGTGCTCAGCTGTCACGTTCTGATCTTAGTTCCTTTGTGATGTCTTTGTTTTAGTATGGTCAGGGCATGAGTTGGGTGGGCAGTCTATGTTATTTTTTCTATGATTTGGTATTTCTGTGTTTGGCCTGATATTGTTCTCAATCAGAGGCAGCTGTCAATCATTGTCCCTGATTGAGAACCATACTTGGGAAGCCTGTTTTCACCCTTGAGTTGTGCGTGATTATACTTTCTGTTTATATAATAATATATATCCCATTTAGCAGACGCTTTTGTCCAAAGCGACTTACAAGTCGGCTGGGGCCACTACTTTTACATATGGGTGGCCCTAGCGGGAAACGAACCCACGACGCTTGGCGTTGCAAGCGCCATGCTCTACCGACTGAGCCACACAGGACCCAGTGTGTGTTGCACCTGATGGAGCTGTTTCGGTTGTGCTTTTTAACATGAACAAGTACCACGCTGTGCTTTGGTCCTCACCTTCTTCCACCGACGACCGTCCCATCAGCATATGTGGGAACCCCTTCAAGACCGTTGGAAAAGCATTCCAGGTGAAGCTGGTTGAGAGAATGCCAAGAGTGTGCAAAGCTGTTAATTAGGCAAAGGGTGGCTACTTTGAAGAATCTAAAATATAAAACACTACAGGATTCCATGTGTTTTTTCATAGTTTTGATGTATTCACTATTATTCTACGATGTAGAAAATAGTAAAAACAAAGTAAAACCCTTGAATGAGTAAGTGTTCTAAAACTTTTGACCGGAAGTGTAAATGGTTATCAATATTAGTTATTTATTGTTTATGCTGCTTTTCTTACTTGAAATAAAATAATTTAAGCAAAACTAAATGGCCACGTAGCTACTGCCGGCCACATGATCGTGATACACATCAGGAATCACTTCCAAGTCGGCAGGCACAACACAGGAGCCCTTATTGCAGGCTTACTATCGACTCATATCCCAATCAGCCATGCAAAACTATCTCAAGTGGAAGCAAATCTGCCCAATTAGCTGATTCGGTTTCCATACATCCTCTCTCGAAACACCCACTCGCCCATACCCTGGTTGTCATATTGGGCTGCAGCTACCCATACCTGCCCCACGTTGGGCACCAATGTAACACGTGCCTCCCACGGGGGCAACCAAGGTCTTAGACCAAGAGTGAGCACACACACAGGTTTCTTTTTTAAGTTCGCAGGCAGGGCGACCTCATCACATGACAATGACTGACTCATGTCCGCTACTCATGCACTCCACCACAATGCCATGTTTAGTTAAATCCAACCAAACAGTATCTTTTGAGTGTGTGGTATTTATATCACCATGCCTTTCTTACTGGGACATAAAATAGACCTGGGTTTTTGGTTACTGAGGAAACGTTATCTGTATACTTCAGGGCTGCATGTTTAAAAAGTTATTGTTAACCTTCTATTTAACTAGGCAAGTCAGTTAAGAACACCATCTAATTTACAATGACAACCTACCAGGGAACTGTGGGTTAACTGCCTTGTTCAAGGGCAGAACGACAGATTTTTACCTTGTCATGTCAGGGATTCGATCCAGCAACCTTTCGGTTATTGGCCCAATGCTCTGACCACTAGGCTACCTGCTGCCCCAGGGGCTGTGCATACCTTGTTTAACATTAACACATGATGAACATACCCTCTCTGTCGTCCTCAGCTCTTCTTGTTCACTGACGGTGAGGTGAGGAACACCAAGGAAGTGCTGGATCTGGTGAAGGCAAATGCCGGCTCTCACAGGTGGGCCCACAATCACAGTTTCCCCTATCAATACCTAGCTATGGGAGCCCTGCTTTAAATAACTCTGTTACCACCCACCTGAAAGGTAAGGGACAGTTCAAAAATTACTGTTATGAGGGAGTTGTGCACAATAGGGGAGGATAGTGGTGTTTTTATTGGGCGTAGGGGAGGGTAGTAGTGTTTTTATTGGGCGTAGGGGAGGGTTGTGGTGTTTTTATTGGGCGTCGGGGAGGTAGTGGTGTTTTTATTGGGCGTAGGGGAGGGTTGTGGTGTTTTTATTGGGTGCAGGGGAGGATAGTGGTGTTTTTATTGGGCGTAGGGGAGGGTTGTGGTGTTTTTATTGGGCGTAGGGGAGGATAGTGGTGTTTTTATTGGGTGCAGGGGAGGTAGTGGTGTTTTTATTGGGCGTAGGGGAGGGTAGTGGTGTTTTTATTGGGCGTAGGAGAGGGTTGTAGTTTTTTTATTGGGCGTAGGGGAGGATATTGGTGTTTTTATTGGGTGGAGGGGAGGTAGTGGTGTTTTTATAGGGCGCAGGGGAGGGTTGTGGTGTTTTTATTGGGTGCAGGGGAGGTAGTGGTGTTTTTATTGGGCGTAGGGGAGGGTTGTGGTGTTTTTATTGGGCGTAGGGGAGGATTGTGGTGCTTTTTGGGGTGCACGGGAGGGTTGTGGTGTTTTTATTGGGCGTTAGGGGAGGATAGTGGTGTTTTTATTGGGTGCAGGGGAGGGTTGTGGTGTTTATATTGGGTGAAGGGTAGGGTTGTGGTGTTTTTATTGGGTGCAGGGGAGGGTAGTTGTGTTTTTATTGGGCGAAGGGGAGGTTGTGGTGTTTTTATTAGGTGCAGGGGAGGGTTGTGGTGTTTTTATTGGGTGCAGGGGAGGGTTGTGGTGTTTTTATTGGGCGTATGGTAGGGTTGTGGTGTTTTTATTGGGCGTAGGGGAGGGTAGTGGTGTTTTATTGGGCGTAGGGGAGGGTTGTGGTGTTTTTATTGGGCGTAGGGGAGGGTTGTGGTGTTTTTATTGGGCGTAGGGGAGGGTTGTGGTGTTTTTATTTGGCGTAGGGGAGGATTGTGGTGTTTTTATTGGGCGTAGGGGAGGGTTGTGGTGTTTTTATTTGGCGTAGGGGAGGGTTGTGGTGTTTTTATTGGGCGTAGGGGAGGGTTGTGGTGTTTTTATTGGGCATAGGGGAGGGTTGTGGTGTTTTTATTGGGCGTAGGGGAGGGTTGTGGTGTTTTTATTGGGCGTAGGGGAGGGTTGTGGTGTTTTTATTGGGCGTAGGGAGGGTTGTGATGTTTTTATTGGGTGCAGGGGAGGGTTGTGGTGTTTTTATTGGGCGTAGGGGAGGGTTGTGGTGTTTTTATTGGGCGTAGGGGAGGATAGTGGTGTTTTTATTGGGTGCAGGGGAGGGTTGTGGTGTTTTTATTGGGCGTAGGTGAGGGTTGTGGTGTTTTTATTGGGCGTAGGGGAGGGTTGTGGTGTTTTTATTGGGTGCAGGGGAGGTTGTGGTGTTTTTATTGGGCGTAGGGGGAGGTTGTGGTGTTTTTATTGGGTGCAGGGGAGGGTTGTGGTGTTTTTATTGGGCGTAGGGGAGGGTTGTGGTGTTTTTATTGGGCGTAGGGGAGGGTTGTGGTGTTTTTATTGGGCGTATGGGAGGTTGTGGTGTTTTTATTGGGCGTAGGGGAGGTTGTGGTGTTTTTATTGGGTGCAGGGGAGGGTTGTGGTGTTTTTATTGGGAATAGTGGAGGATAGTGGTGTTTTTATTGGGTGCAGGGGAGGGTTGTGGTGTTTTTATTGGGCACAGGGGGAGGGTTGTGGTGTTTTTATTGGGTGCAGGGGAGGGTTGTGGTGTTTTTATTGGGCGTAGGGGAGGGTTGTGGTGTTTTTATTGGGTGCAGGGGAGGGTTGTGGTGTTTTTATTGGGCATAGTGGAGGATAGTGGTGTTTTTATTGGGTGCAGGGGAGGGTTGTGGTGTTTTTATTAGGCACAGGGGAGGGTTGTTGTGTTTTTATTGGGTGCAGGGGAGGGTTGTGGTGTTTTTATTGGGTGTAGGGGAGGGTTGTGGTGTTTTTATTGGGCGTAGGGGATGGTTGTGGTGTTTTTATTGGGCGTAGGGGAGGGTTGTGGTGTTTTTATTGGGTGCAGGGGAGGGTTGTGGTGTTTTTATTGGGCATAGTGGAGGATAGTGGTGTTTTTATTGGGTGCAGGGGAGGGTTGTGGTGTTTTTATTGCGCACAGGGGAGGGTTGTGGTGTTTTTATTGGGTGCAGGGGAGGGTTGTGGTGGTTTTATTGGGCGTAGGGGAGGGTTGTGGTGTTTTTATTGGGCGTAGGGGAGGGTTGTGGTGTTTTTATTGGGCGTAGGGGAGGGTTGTGGTGTTTTTATTGGGCGAAGGGGAGGGTTGTGGTGTTTTTATTGGGTGCAGGGGAGGGTTGTGGTGTTTTTATTGGGTGCAGGGGAGGGTTGTGGTGTTTTTATTGGGTGCATGGGGAGGGTTGTGGTGTTTTTATTGGGCACAGGGAGGGTTGTGGTGTTTTTATTGGGTGCAGGGGAGGGTTGTGGTGTTTTTATTGGGCGTAGGGGAGGGTTGTGGTGTTTTTATTGGGTGCAGGGGAGGGTTGTGGTGTTTTTATTGGGCGTAGGGGAGGGTTGTGGTGTTTTTATTGGGTGCAGGGGAGGGTAGTGGTGTTTTTATTGGGCGTAGGGGAGGGTAGTGGTGTTTTTATTGGGCGTCGGGGAGTGTTGTGGTGTGTTTATTGGGTGCAGGGGAGGTAGTGGTGTTTTTATTGGGTGCAGGAGAGGTAGTGGTGTTTTTATTGGCCGTAGGGGAGGGTAGTGGTGTTTTTATTGGGTGCACGGGAGGGTAGTGGTGTTTTTATTGGGCGTAGGGGAGGGTAGTGGTGTTTTTATTGGGCGTAGGGGAGGGTTGTGGTGTTTTTATTGGGTGCAGGGGAGGGTTGTGGTGTTTTTATTGGGCGTAGGGGAGGGTAGTGGTGTTTTTATTGGGTGGAGGGGAGGTAGTGGTGTTTTTATAGGGCGCAGGGGAGGGTTGTGGTGTTTTTATTGGGTGCAGGGGAGGATTGTGGTGTTTTTTTGGGGTGCACGGGAGGGTTGTGGTGTTTTTATTGGGCATAGGGGAGGATTGTGGTGTTTTTATTGGTCGTAGGGGAGGATAGTGGTGTTTTTATTGGGTACACGGGAGGGTAGTGGTGTTTTTATTGGGCGTAGGGGAGGGTAGTGGTGTTTTTATTGGGCGTCGGGGAGGGTTGTGGTGTTTTTATTGAGCGTTAGGGAGGATAGTGGTGTTTTTATTGGGTGCAGGGGAGGATAGTGGTGTTTTTTGGGGTGCACGGGAGGGTAGTGGTGTTTTTATTGGGTGTAGGGGAGGTAGTGGTGTTTTTATTGGGCGTTAGGGGAGGGTTGTGGTGTTTTTATTGGGCGTAGGGGAGGGTTGTGGTGTTTTTATTGGGTGTAGGGGAGGTAGTGGTGTTTTTATTGGGCGTTAGGGGAGGGTTGTGGTGTTTTTATTGGGCGTAGGGGAGGGTAGTGGTGTTTTTATTGGGTGCAGGGGAGGTAGTGGTGTTTTTATTGGGCGTAGGGGAGGGTAGTGGTGTTTTTATTGGGTGCAGGGGAGGTAGTGGTGTTTTTATTGGGCGTAGGTGAGGATAGTGGTGTTTTTATTGGGTGCAGGGGAGGGTTGTGGTGTTTTTATTAGGCACAGGGGAGGGTTGTGGTGTTTTTATTGGGTGCAGGGGAGGGTTGTGGTGTTTTTATTGGGTGCAGGGGAGGTAGTGGTGTTTTTATTGGGCGTAGGGGAGGGTAGTAGTGTTTTTATTGGGCGTAGGGGAGGGTTGTGGTGTTTTTATTGGGCGTCGGGGAGGTAGTGGTGTTTTTATTGGGCGTAGGGGAGGGTTGTGGTGTTTTTATTGGGTGCAGGGGAGGATAGTGGTGTTTTTATTGGGCGTAGGGGAGGGTTGTGGTGTTTTTATTGGGCGTAGGGGAGGATAGTGGTGTTTTTATTGGGTGCAGGGGAGGTAGTGGTGTTTTTATTGGGCGTAGGGGAGGGTAGTGGTGTTTTTATTGGGCGTAGGAGAGGGTTGTAGTTTTTTTATTGGGCGTAGGGGAGGATATTGGTGTTTTTATTGGGTGGAGGGGAGGTAGTGGTGTTTTTATAGGGCGCAGGGGAGGGTTGTGGTGTTTTTATTGGGTGCAGGGGAGGTAGTGGTGTTTTTATTGGGCGTAGGGGAGGGTTGTGGTGTTTTTTTGGGGTGCACGGGAGGGTTGTGGTGTTTTTATTGGGCGTTAGGGGAGGATAGTGGTGTTTTTATTGGGTGCAGGGGAGGGTTGTGGTGTTTATATTGGGTGAAGGGTAGGGTTGTGGTGTTTTTATTGGGTGCAGGGAGGGTAGTTGTGTTTTTATTGGGCGAAGGGGAGGTTGTGGTGTTTTTATTGGGTGCAGGGGAGGGTTGTGGTGTTTTTATTGGGTGCAGGGGAGGGTTGTGGTGTTTTTATTGGGCGTATGGTAGGGTTGTGGTGTTTTTATTGGGCGTAGGGGAGGGTAGTGGTGTTTTATTGGGCGTAGGGGAGGGTTGTGGTGTTTTTATTGGGCGTAGGGGAGGGTTGTGGTGTTTTTATTGGGCGTAGGGGAGGGTTGTGGTGTTTTTATTTGGCGTAGGGGAGGATTGTGGTGTTTTTATTGGGCGTAGGGGAGGGTTGTGGTGTTTTTATTTGGCGTAGGGGAGGGTTGTGGTGTTTTTATTGGGCGTAGGGGAGGGTTGTGGTGTTTTTATTGGGCATAGGGGAGGGTTGTGGTGTTTTTATTGGGCGTAGGGGAGGGTTGTGGTGTTTTTATTGGGCGTAGGGGAGGGTTGTGGTGTTTTTATTGGGCGTAGGGGAGGGTTGTGATGTTTTTATTGGGTGCAGGGGAGGGTTGTGGTGTTTTTATTGGGCGTAGGGGAGGGTTGTGGTGTTTTTATTGGGCGTAGGGGAGGATAGTGGTGTTTTTATTGGGTGCAGGGGAGGGTTGTGGTGTTTTTATTGGGCGTAGGTGAGGGTTGTGGTGTTTTTATTGGGCGTAGGGGAGGGTTGTGGTGTTTTTATTGGGTGCAGGGAGGGTAGTGTTGTTTTTTTGGGCGTAGGGGAGGTTGTGGTGTTTTTATTGGGTGCAGGGGAGGGTTGTGGTGTTTTTATTGGGCGTAGGGGAGGGTTGTGGTGTTTTTATTGGGCGTAGGGGAGGGTTGTGGTGTTTTTATTGGGCGTATGGGAGGTTGTGGTGTTTTTATTGGGCGTAGGGGAGGTTGTGGTGTTTTTATTGGGTGCAGGGGAGGGTTGTGGTGTTTTTATTGGGAATAGTGGAGGATAGTGGTGTTTTTATTGGGTGCAGGGAGGGTTGAGGATTTTTTATTGGGCGCAGGGGAGGGTTGTGGTGTTTTTATTGGGTGCAGGGAGGGTTGTGGTGTTTTTATTGGGCGCAGGGGAGGGTTGTGGTGTTTTTATTGGGTGCAGGGGAGGGTTGTGGTGTTTTTATTGGGCATAGTGGAGGATAGTGGTGTTTTTATTGGGTGCAGGGGAGGGTTGTGTTTTTTTTATTAGGCACAGGGGAGGGTTGTTGTGTTTTTATTGGGTGCAGGGGAGGGTTGTGGTGTTTTTATTGGGTGTAGGGGAGGGTTGTGGTGTTTTTATTGGGCGTAGGGGATGGTTGTGGTGTTTTTATTGGGCGTAGGGGAGGGTTGTGGTGTTTTTATTGGGTGCAGGGGAGGGTTGTGGTGTTTTTATTGGGCATAGTGGAGGATAGTGGTGTTTTTATTGGGTGCAGGGGAGGGTTGTGGTGTTTTTATTGGGCACAGGGAGGGTTGTGGTGTTTTTATTGGGTGCAGGGGAGGGTTGTGGTGGTTTTATTGGGCGTAGGGGAGGGTTGTGGTGTTTTTATTGGGCGTAGGGGAGGGTTGTGGTGTTTTTATTGGGCGTAGGGGAGGGTTGTGGTGTTTTTATTGGGCGAAGGGGAGGGTTGTGGTGTTTTTATTGGGTGCAGGGGAGGGTTGTGGTGTTTTTATTGGGTGCAGGGGAGGGTTGTGGTGTTTTTATTGGGTGCATGGGGAGGGTTGTGGTGTTTTTATTGGGCACAGGGGAGGGTTGTGGTGTTTTTATTGGGTGCAGGGGAGGGTTGTGGTGTTTTTATTGGGCGTAGGGGAGGGTTGTGGTGTTTTTATTGGGTGCAGGGGAGGGTTGTGGTGTTTTTATTGGGCGTAGGGGAGGGTTGTGGTGTTTTTATTGGGTGCAGGGGAGGGTAGTGGTGTTTTTATTGGGCGTAGGGGAGGGTAGTGGTGTTTTTATTGGGCGTCGGGGAGTGTTGTGGTGTGTTTATTGGGTGCAGGGGAGGTAGTGGTGTTTTTATTGGGTGCAGGAGAGGTAGTGGTGTTTTTATTGGCCGTAGGGGAGGGTAGTGGTGTTTTTATTGGGTGCACGGGAGGGTAGTGGTGTTTTTATTGGGCGTAGGGGAGGGTAGTGGTGTTTTTATTGGGCGTAGGGGAGGGTTGTGGTGTTTTTATTGGGTGCAGGGGAGGGTTGTGGTGTTTTTATTGGGCGTAGGGGAGGGTAGTGGTGTTTTAATTGGGCGTAGGAGAGGGTTGTAGTGTTTTTATTGGGCGTAGGGGAGGATATTGGTGTTTTTATTGGGTGGAGGGGAGGTAGTGGTGTTTTTATAGGGCGCAGGGGAGGGTTGTGGTGTTTTTATTGGGTGCAGGGGAGGATTGTGGTGTTTTTTTGGGGTGCACGGGAGGGTTGTGGTGTTTTTATTGGGCATAGGGGAGGATTGTGGTGTTTTTATTGGTCGTAGGGGAGGATAGTGGTGTTTTTATTGGGTACACGGGAGGGTAGTGGTGTTTTTATTGGGCGTAGGGGAGGGTAGTGGTGTTTTTATTGGGCGTCGGGGAGGGTTGTGGTGTTTTTATTGAGCGTTAGGGAGGATAGTGGTGTTTTTATTGGGTGCAGGGGAGGATAGTGGTGTTTTTTGGGGTGCACGGGAGGGTAGTGGTGTTTTTATTGGGTGTAGGGGAGGTAGTGGTGTTTTTATTGGGCGTTAGGGGAGGGTTGTGGTGTTTTTATTGGGCGTAGGGGAGGGTTGTGGTGTTTTTATTGGGTGTAGGGGAGGTAGTGGTGTTTTTATTGGGCGTTAGGGGAGGGTTGTGGTGTTTTTATTGGGCGTAGGGGAGGGTAGTGGTGTTTTTATTGGGTGCAGGGGAGGTAGTGGTGTTTTTATTGGGCGTAGGTGAGGATAGTGGTGTTTTTATTGGGTGCAGGGGAGGGTTGTGGTGTTTTTATTAGGCACAGGGGAGGGTTGTGGTGTTTTTATTGGGTGCAGGGGAGGGTTGTGGTGTTTTTATTGGGTGTAGGGGAAGGTTGTGGTGTTTTTATTGGGCGTAGGGGATGGTTGTGGTGTTTTTATTGGGCGTAGGGGAGGGTTGTGGTGTTTTTATTGGGTGCAGGGGAGGGTTATGGTGTTTTTATTGGGCATAGTGGAGGATAGTGGTGTTTTTATTGTGTGCAGGGGAGGGTTGTGGTGTTTTTATTGGGCACAGGGGAGGGTTGTGGTGTTTTTATTGGGTGCAGGGGAGGGTTGTGTTGTTTTTATTGGGCGTAGGGGAGGGTTGTGGTGTTTTTATTGGGCGAAGGGGAGGGTTGTGGTGTTTTTATTGGGTGCAGGGGAGGGTTGTGGTGTTTTTATTGGGCGTTGGTGGAGGGTTGTGGTGTTTTTATTGGGCGTAGGGGAGGGTTGTGGTGTTTTTATTGGGTGCAGGGGAGGGTTGTGGTGTTTTTATTGGGCATAGGGGAGGGTTGTGGTGTTTTTATTGGGTGCAGGGGAGGGTTGTGGTGTTTTTATTGGGCGTTGGTGGAGGGTTGTGGTGTTTTTATTGGGCGTAGGGGAGGGTTGTGGTGTTTTTATTGGGCGTAGGGGAGGGTAGTGGTGTTTTTATTGGGTGCACGGGAGGGTAGTGGTGTTTTTATTGGGCGTAGGGGAGGGTAGTGGTGTTTTTATTGGGCGTAGGGGAGGGTTGTGGTGTTTTTATTGGGTGCAGGGGAGGGTTGTGGTGTTTTTATTGGGCGTAGGGGAGGGTAGTGGTGTTTTTATTGGGCGTAGGGGAGGGTTGTGGTGTTTTTATTGGGTGCAGGGAGGGTTGTGGTGTTTTTATTGGGCGTAGGGGAGGGTAGTGGTGTTTTTATTGGGTGGAGGGGAGGTAGTGGTGTTTTTATAGGGCGCAGGGGAGGGTTGTGGTGTTTTTATTGGGTGCAGGGAGGATTGTGGTGTTTTTTTGGGGTGCACGGGAGGGTTGTGGTGTTTTTATTGGGCATAGGGGAGGATTGTGGTGTTTTTATTGGTCGTAGGGGAGGATTGTGGTGTTTTTATTGGGTACACGGGAGGGTAGTGGTGTTTTTATTGGGCGTAGGGGAGGGTAGTGGTGTTTTTATTGGGCGTCGGGGAGGGTTGTGGTGTTTTTATTGAGCGTTAGGGAGGATAGTGGTGTTTTTATTGGGTGCAGGGGAGGATAGTGGTGTTTTTTGGGGTGCACGGGAGGGTAGTGGTGTTTTTATTGGGTGTAGGGGAGGTAGTGGTGTTTTTATTGGGCGTTAGGGGAGGGTTGTGGTGTTTTTATTGGGCGTAGGGGAGGGTTGTGGTGTTTTTATTGGGTGTAGGGGAGGTAGTGGTGTTTTTATTGGGCGTTAGGGGAGGGTTGTGGTGTTTTTATTGGGCGTAGGGAGGGTAGTGGTGTTTTTATTGGGTGCAGGGGAGGTAGTGGTGTTTTTATTGGGCGTAGGGGAGGGTAGTGGTGTTTTTATTGGGTGCAGGGGAGGTAGTGGTGTTTTTATTGGGCGTAGGTGAGGATAGTGGTGTTTTTATTGGGTGCAGGGGAGGGTTGTGGTGTTTTTATTAGGCACAGGGGAGGGTTGTGGTGTTTTTATTGGGTGCAGGGGAGGGTTGTGGTGTTTTTATTGGGTGCAGGGGAGGTAGTGGTGTTTTTATTGGGCGTAGGGGAGGGTAGTAGTGTTTTTATTGGGCGTAGGGGAGGGTTGTGGTGTTTTTATTGGGCGTCGGGGAGGTAGTGGTGTTTTTATTGGGCGTAGGGGAGGGTTGTGGTGTTTTTATTGGGTGCAGGGAGGATAGTGGTGTTTTTATTGGGCGTAGGGGAGGGTTGTGGTGTTTTTATTGGGCGTAGGGGAGGATAGTGGTGTTTTTATTGGGTGCAGGGGAGGTAGTGGTGTTTTTATTGGGCGTAGGGGAGGGTAGTGGTGTTTTTATTGGGCGTAGGAGAGGGTTGTAGTTTTTTTATTGGGCGTAGGGGAGGATATTGGTGTTTTTATTGGGTGGAGGGGAGGTAGTGGTGTTTTTATAGGGCGCAGGGGAGGGTTGTGGTGTTTTTATTGGGTGCAGGGGAGGTAGTGGTGTTTTTATTGGGCGTAGGGGAGGGTTGTGGTGTTTTTATTGGGCGTAGGGGAGGATTGTGGTGTTTTTTTGGGGTGCACGGGAGGGTTGTGGTGTTTTTATTGGGCGTTAGGGGAGGATAGTGGTGTTTTTATTGGGTGCAGGGGAGGGTTGTGGTGTTTATATTGGGTGAAGGGTAGGGTTGTGGTGTTTTTATTGGGTGCAGGGGAGGGTAGTTGTGTTTTTATTGGGCGAAGGGGAGGTTGTGGTGTTTTTATTGGGTGCAGGGGAGGGTTGTGGTGTTTTTATTGGGTGCAGGGGAGGGTTGTGGTGTTTTTATTGGGCGTATGGTAGGGTTGTGGTGTTTTTATTGGGCGTAGGGGAGGGTAGTGGTGTTTTATTGGGCGTAGGGGAGGGTTGTGGTGTTTTTATTGGGCGTAGGGGAGGGTTGTGGTGTTTTTATTGGGCGTAGGGGAGGGTTGTGGTGTTTTTATTTGGCGTAGGGGAGGATTGTGGTGTTTTTATTGGGCGTAGGGGAGGGTTGTGGTGTTTTTATTTGGCGTAGGGGAGGGTTGTGGTGTTTTTATTGGGCGTAGGGGAGGGTTGTGGTGTTTTTATTGGGCATAGGGGAGGGTTGTGGTGTTTTTATTGGGCGTAGGGGAGGGTTGTGGTGTTTTTATTGGGCGTAGGGGAGGGTTGTGGTGTTTTTATTGGGCGTAGGGGAGGGTTGTGATGTTTTTATTGGGTGCAGGGGAGGGTTGTGGTGTTTTTATTGGGCGTAGGGGAGGGTTGTGGTGTTTTTATTGGGCGTAGGGGAGGATAGTGGTGTTTTTATTGGGTGCAGGGGAGGGTTGTGGTGTTTTTATTGGGCGTAGGTGAGGGTTGTGGTGTTTTTATTGGGCGTAGGGGAGGGTTGTGGTGTTTTTATTGGGTGCAGGGGAGGTTGTGGTGTTTTTATTGGGCGTAGGGGAGGTTGTGGTGTTTTTATTGGGTGCAGGGGAGGGTTGTGGTGTTTTTATTGGGCGTAGGGGAGGGTTGTGGTGTTTTTATTGGGCGTAGGGGAGGGTTGTGGTGTTTTTATTGGGCGTATGGGAGGTTGTGGTGTTTTTATTGGGCGTAGGGGAGGTTGTGGTGTTTTTATTGGGTGCAGGGGAGGGTTGTGGTGTTTTTATTGGGAATAGTGGAGGATAGTGGTGTTTTTATTGGGTGCAGGGGAGGGTTGTGGTGTTTTTATTGGGCACAGGGGAGGGTTGTGGTGTTTTTATTGGGTGCAGGGGAGGGTTGTGGTGTTTTTATTGGGCGTAGGGGAGGGTTGTGGTGTTTTTATTGGGTGCAGGGGAGGGTTGTGGTGTTTTTATTGGGCATAGTGGAGGATAGTGGTGTTTTTATTGGGTGCAGGGGAGGGTTGTGGTGTTTTTATTAGGCACAGGGGAGGGTTGTTGTGTTTTTATTGGGTGCAGGGGAGGGTTGTGGTGTTTTTATTGGGTGTAGGGGAGGGTTGTGGTGTTTTTATTGGGCGTAGGGGATGGTTGTGGTGTTTTTATTGGGCGTAGGGGAGGGTTGTGGTGTTTTTATTGGGTGCAGGGAGGGTTGTGGTGTTTTTATTGGGCATAGTGGAGGATAGTGGTGTTTTTATTGGGTGCAGGGGAGGGTTGTGGTGTTTTTATTGGGCACAGGGGAGGGTTGTGGTGTTTTTATTGGGTGCAGGGGAGGGTTGTGGTGGTTTTATTGGGCGTAGGGGAGGGTTGTGGTGTTTTTATTGGGCGTAGGGGAGGGTTGTGGTGTTTTTATTGGGCGTAGGGGAGGGTTGTGGTGTTTTTATTGGGCGAAGGGGAGGGTTGTGGTGTTTTTATTGGGTGCAGGGGAGGGTTGTGGTGTTTTTATTGGGTGCAGGGGAGGGTTGTGGTGTTTTTATTGGGTGCATGGGGAGGGTTGTGGTGTTTTTATTGGGCACAGGGGAGGGTTGTGGTGTTTTTATTGGGTGCAGGGGAGGGTTGTGGTGTTTTTATTGGGCGTAGGGGAGGGTTGTGGTGTTTTTATTGGGTGCAGGGGAGGGTTGTGGTGTTTTTATTGGGCGTAGGGGAGGGTTGTGGTGTTTTTATTGGGTGCAGGGGAGGGTAGTGGTGTTTTTATTGGGCGTAGGGGAGGGTAGTGGTGTTTTTATTGGGCGTCGGGGAGTGTTGTGGTGTGTTTATTGGGTGCAGGGGAGGTAGTGGTGTTTTTATTGGGTGCAGGAGAGGTAGTGGTGTTTTTATTGGCCGTAGGGGAGGGTAGTGGTGTTTTTATTGGGTGCACGGGAGGGTAGTGGTGTTTTTATTGGGCGTAGGGGAGGGTAGTGGTGTTTTTATTGGGCGTAGGGGAGGGTTGTGGTGTTTTTATTGGGTGCAGGGGAGGGTTGTGGTGTTTTTATTGGGCGTAGGGGAGGGTAGTGGTGTTTTAATTGGGCGTAGGAGAGGGTTGTAGTGTTTTTATTGGGCGTAGGGGAGGATATTGGTGTTTTTATTGGGTGGAGGGGAGGTAGTGGTGTTTTTATAGGGCGCAGGGGAGGGTTGGGGTGTTTTTATTGGGTGCAGGGGAGGATTGTGGTGTTTTTTTGGGGTGCACGGGAGGGTTGTGGTGTTTTTATTGGGCATAGGGGAGGATTGTGGTGTTTTTATTGGTCGTAGGGGAGGATAGTGGTGTTTTTATTGGGTACACGGGAGGGTAGTGGTGTTTTTATTGGGCGTAGGGGAGGGTAGTGGTGTTTTTATTGGGCGTCGGGGAGGGTTGTGGTGTTTTTATTGAGCGTTAGGGAGGATAGTGGTGTTTTTATTGGGTGCAGGGGAGGATAGTGGTGTTTTTTGGGGTGCACGGGAGGGTAGTGGTGTTTTTATTGGGTGTAGGGGAGGTAGTGGTGTTTTTATTGGGCGTTAGGGGAGGGTTGTGGTGTTTTTATTGGGTGCAGGGGAGGGTTGTGGTGTTTTTATTGGGCGTAGGGGAGGGTAGTGGTGTTTTTATTGGGTGCAGGGGAGGGTTGTGGTGTTTTTATTGGGCATAGGGGAGGGTTGTGGTGTTTTTATTGGGTGCAGGGGAGGGTTGTGGTGTTTTTATTGGGCATAGGGGAGGGTTGTGGTGTTTTTATTGGGTGCAGGGGAGGGTTGTGGTGTTTTTATTGGGCGTTGGTGGAGGGTTGTGGTGTTTTTATTGGGCGTAGGGGAGGGTTGTGGTGTTTTTATTGGGCGTAGGGGAGGGTAGTGGTGTTTTTATTGGGTGCACGGGAGGGTAGTGGTGTTTTTATTGGGCGTAGGGGAGGGTAGTGGTGTTTTTATTGGGCGTAGGGGGAGGGTTGTGGTGTTTTTATTGGGTGCAGGGGAGGGTTGTGGTGTTTTTATTGGGCGTAGGGGAGGGTAGTGGTGTTTTAATTGGGCGTAGGAGAGGGTTGTAGTGTTTTTATTGGGCGTAGGGGAGGATATTGGTGTTTTTATTGGGTGGAGGGGAGGTAGTGGTGTTTTTATAGGGCGCAGGGGAGGGTTGGGGTGTTTTTATTGGGTGCAGGGGAGGATTGTGGTGTTTTTTTGGGGTGCACGGGAGGGTTGTGGTGTTTTTATTGGGCATAGGGGAGGATTGTGGTGTTTTTATTGGGTACACGGGAGGGTTGTGGTGTTTTTATTGGGCGTTAGGGAGGATAGTGGTGTTTTTATTGGGTGCAGGGGAGGATAGTGGTGTTTTTTGGGGTGCACGGGAGGGTAGTGGTGTTTTTATTGGGTGTAGGGGAGGTAGTGGTGTTTTTAATGGGCGTTAGGGGAGGGTTGTGGTGTTTTTATTGGGCGTTGTGGAGGGTTGTGGTGTTTTTATTGGGTGTAGGGGAGGTAGTGGTGTTTTTATTGGGCTTAGGGGAGGGTAGTGGTGTTTTTATTGGGTGCAGGGGAGTTAGTGGTGTTTTTATTGGGCGTAGGGGAGGATAGTGGTGTTTTTATTGGGTGCACGGCAAGGTAGTGAGCAATGTCCCTTCCAAGCTGCACGCGAAAATCAGATTTCCTCTTGCTGATCATTGTCTGCAACCGGCTCTGATCGTAGTGTAATGAGACGGGCAGGGAGAGGGAGCGCAGCTCACCTTTCTGGCCCGTAGCCCTGCGTGGCATCCACTGTGCCACAAAACATGCTGCAGTGGTAAAGATGATATCCACATTTATAAACACAGGGTCGCTACTGGTATTTGTGGTGGAAATCATTATTTTTGCATTAATACTGAATATGTGTACATGTGGACAAATATAAAAGGGGATGGTCATGTGAAAATATTTTAAAACATTGGGAACTCTAAAGGGTTTCAATAGAGTTTGTTACAGAGGCCATTGCACCTGTCTGGAAAGTAAAGCCATCTTTGTCTACAAGGTTCTAACCACTGGTCTTTTTGACTCAAAAGATTCATTGTTAAACTGAATCTAATGTAAACCTATGGGCAGCAGAGTGGGAGATTATATAAATTAGGGGTTTTTCACCCCTGTGAGAAAACAAAAGCTTCTGTATTGATGATTCTTCCTGAACAGTTATGTTTTAATTCAGTCATCCCACAAGCACAAGAGAACGATACGAGTGATTTGTTTGATCGCCTTATTTTGGTATTTGACAACAACAATAATACTGTTTTCCTGGGTGTGTCCCTGCCAGGTGCTTCTCCTTTGGGATTGGAGAGGGGGCCAGCTCTGCTCTCATCTTTGGGGTGGCCAAGCAGGGTGGAGGGCACGCACAGTTTATCACAGGACAGGACAGGATGCAGCCCAAAGTAAGAGAGTAAGAGGGTGGGAAAGTGTGTGTGTGCATATGTAAAGAGGGCTGTATTGGTTAGAAATGTGTTTTCATCACCTGCCTTCTTCTCTACCGCTTCTTCTCTCTCCCTCTTCCCTCCCTCCCTTAGGTGATGCAGTCCCTGCGGTTTGCCCTGCAGCCGGCTGTGGTGAACATCTCAGTCAAGTGGAATGTCCCAAAGGGGGTGTCTGTCACACCTCTGTCTCCACCAATCAGAGTGCTCTTCCAGGGTCAAAGGGCACTGCTGTATGCCCAGCTCACTGGGAAGGTTAGGGCTCTGCCTTCTCCTGTTATGAGTGTTGATATTGTTTACGTCAATGTTCAAAGGGCACTGGAAAGGTCATAACTATTTGTTTGGTCAAGGTCCACGTGTTTCACTCAACCCCATATTTCCTTGTTTTCTCTCTATATCGTTCTGTCTCTCTGTCTTTCTCTTTCCCTATCTCCTTATCTCAGAGCTCAGGGGACACAGAGGGCTCAGTGACAGTGGCGTACAGCCTGGCTGAGCAGCCTGTTGAGAACCAGCTGAGCTTCAGTCTCAAGCCTGCAGAAGACACCGGGTAAAAACAGCACTGTTTTTACTGTTTACGGTGTACAGGCCTTGGTCAGATACATTAAGGGAATGTGCCACCACTTACAGACAAGACTGCCATGACGCTCCATTAACAGAAACAGTGCCAGCACTACTAATGCATTTCATCTATGTTGTATGATTTACACATTTAGTAGGTACCCCCATCCCATCATCAATCCTCCTCTCTTAATCTCTCTATCTCTCCTCTACCCCACTCCACCATCTTAATCTCCCTATCCCTTCTCTCCCCCACTCCACCATCTTAATCTCTCTATCCCTCCTCTCCCCCACTCCGCCATCTTATTCTCTCTATCCCTCCTCTCCCCCACTCCACCATCTTAATCTCTCTATCCCTCCTCTCCCCCACTCCGCCATCTTAATCTCTCTATCCCTCCTCTCCCCCACTCCGCCATCTTAATCTCTCTATCCCTCCTCTCCCCCACTCCGCCATCTTATTCTCTCTATCCCTCCTCTCCCCCACTCCGCCATCTTAATCTCTCTATCCCTCCTCTCCCCCACTCCACCATCTTAATCTCTCTATCCCTCCTCTCCCCCACTCCACCATTTTAATCTCTCTATCCGTCCTCTCCCCCTCTCCACCATCTTAATCTCTCTATCCCTCCTCTCCAGACTGACTGTCCACAGGCTGGGGGTTCGAACCCTGATCCGCTCCCTGGAGATGGAAGAGAGACAGGGGTATGGGAAGAAAAAGGGAGTGAAAGAGAAGGTGGTAGAGCTCAGCGTCCAATCAGGAGTGAGCAGTGTCTTTACTGCCTTCATTGCTGTCCACAAAGTAGATGGAGAGGCTGTGCAAGGACCAATGCTACGCAGACAAGTCCCCACGCCAAGTGTGTGTGTGTCTGTGAAACAACGGCATCAGTGTAAGGAAATGATTTTATGCAGATATTATGTAAACAGCAAAACATATATGTATAAAATGTTTACATTTTATTTCAATAGGCAAGTCAGTTAAGAACAAATGATAATTTACAATGAAGGCCTAGGAACAGTGGGTTAACTGCCTTGTTCAGTGGAAGAACAACAGATTTTTACCTTGTCAGCTCCGAGATTCGATCTAGCAACCTTTTGTTTAAGCTCTAACCACTATGCTTCCTGCTGCCCCAAATAAATAAGTGGTAACCCCAGCTGCAGTGTCACAAACGGTGCCCTCTGCACATGTAAGCCTCAGTTTTTAGTTATAAATGTGTTCTGTGTGTTTTCCTTTGTTTGTAACCCAGTGACCTGTGTGTTTCTTTCTCAGCATTGTTAAAAAGCGCAATGTCCAGTAGGATGGTGTGTGGTGCGGCTATGAACAGGTCTATGCTCACAAAGATGAGTTTCGATGTCCAAGCTGATCAAGGTCAAGGTCAAAGATTCTTACAAGGATCAAGGCCAATGTATGGCAAAATGAGAAGGCGTCAAAGATCTGAGCCTCGAAGCACTGGTCAGTCTATTTGGTTAAGAAACCAATTGCATGACTCCTGCTCCTGCCTCTATTTCAATATGCTTCCTACCACTATTATGAGTTAATAATATTTTGACTGAACCCTGTTAATACGATCCCTGTTCATATATATTTAGATTGTGATCTGATGGGTTCATGTTTAAAGGCTGCATGTTTTGATGAAACTACATGTCTTTATTCATTTCAGGTCCAATTCAAATGATAATTACATTTGACAATCCAGAATCCAGAATTGACAATACACATTTTATGTATTATTTTCCTTTTCACATCATGGCTTTTACAGAAATGTTGGAAAGAACATTGTAAATGTTGAATTATTTTGGGTATTGAATTGTAATATTGAATGGTGATCTGCTATTGATAGACTTTTTTTGTGGATGGGAATGTACAAAACAAACATTACCCATTTACATTAGTATTCTGGTTTGGAGACCTGAATTATTAGACTGTGACCAAGACTCTTGCAAAGGGTTAATATCTGTGTTATCCTCATTTCAAGTACAATTCCCATGTGAATAACAGTTTGATACTCCCCAAAGTGTATCTATTTATTGTTATTGTATTACTCAAGCCCAGTACAAGGACTTTACCACTGTTTTTAGGGTTTGGGTTTGGGTGACCCAGTTAGCCACTGGTGCTATAATGTTTAGGTATTAGGTAAAAACCGTTTTGGTCAGTTGTTGTTGTCCTGTCCCATCAGACTTAGACTGTCCAGCCACAGCCTCTAATCCTGTGAAGGACCCTCTCCTCCAGCTGATCTCCCTCCAGAAGGCCTCTGGTTTCTGGGTCCTGGAGGCAGCATTGGCTGAGGTACTGGGGAAGACTGAGGAGGAAGTGGCCAAGCCAAAGCCTGCACCGGTAGGTCCACAGAAATAAACTGAGACTCAGCAATATGAGCGTGCTGCAAGACTCTGCACTCACACAGACTATCTGCACATATATTCTGTAGAATGACCATCAGCTCTGGACAACGGCATGATGACCATTGAACTGAATCTCACCATGATTCCCATGTCTCAGTATCCTTATCTTCTGCCTGTTTCCTCGTTTTCTCATCATCTCTCTCTTTCTCTTTCCCTTACTCTCTTTTTCTGTGTGTCTGTCTGTCTGTCTGTCTGTCTGTCTGCCTGTCTGTCGCTCTCTCTCTGTCTGTCTGTCTGTCTGTCTGTCTGTCTGTCTGTCTGTCTGCCTGTCTGCCTGTCTGTCGCTCTCTCTCTGTCTGTCTGTCTGTCTGTCTCTCTGCCTGTCTGTCGCTCTCCCTCTGTCTGTCTGTCTGTCTGTCTGTCTGTCTGTCTGTCTGTCTGTCTCTCTCTCTCTCTGTCTGTCTGTCTGTCTCTCTCTCCCCGTCTGTCTTTCTGTCCCTTTCTCTCTCTCTCTCTCTCTCTCTCTCTCTCTCTCTCTCTCTCTCTCTCTCTCTCTCTCTCTCTCTCTCTCTCTCTCTCTCTCTCAGGTGGACCAGGAGGTGTGGGCCACGGTTCTAGCCCTGGTATGGCTCTATGGGTTCAAGATGGAGGCTCAGGAGGAGTGGCAGTTTCTGGCCATGAAGGCAGTATCATGGATCCAGGCTCAGAAAGGTAGCTATAGCTCACTCTCAAAGTGATGGCATCTAAAATTTTGGCCTTCATCTAACCTGATTGGAAATAAATAGTTTCGGTGAAAGCAATTTCCTGGTTGGGATCCACTGTACTACTTAAATGACAAATATTTGTATTTTGAGTATAATCATTCACAATACAATGTTGGTGGTATTTTGTCTTCTAACAAGTGTTTGAAGATACATTTTGCCCACCCTTGTCCCCATGATTCCACAATATAGTGATACCTGTCCTGGTGATGTGTGTTTCAGCGGCCAGTGTGTCCGAGTGTGTCCAGGCTGGAAACATCCTTCTGGGTTGCCAGGTGCTGAAAGACACATTGGGGCTCTGAGAGGTTCACACTGCCTGTCCTCTTTCTGTCCCCCACGCTCCTGCTACTCTGTCTGGGGTCAGATATACACACAACCCAACCTGCTCCTGGTCCCCTCAAAGCAACATGGTGGAACTAGCTACTGTCCCGGTCTGAACAAGCCTAATTATCAACCTCTCACCTATATTAGCCTACTGTCATTTAATGTAGGGGCACTTATGTATCTCAATGTATTGGTTGTTATTAACATATCAACATGAATCTATGTATTACATATACAGCTATACTTGTTAGACTTTGCTTTGGTTATCAATTCAATAGGCTACTGGAAACAATGTGTTAACTGTACTTGTCATCACTATCCAAAATGCTTGGTAAAATGGAAAGCTAGATGAGTGCCTTTCCGAGTGCCTTTACTGTGTAATCATGTAACACTGTCTATATTCATGCATTTCCTCATATTTTACCACTGTACTTTAAAATCATGTGATAAAATCAATGATATTCTGCATGTTGATTGTTCATTTTATCTGTTTTATTTAATTTAAATTTTTAGCCCTTTTTCTCCCCAATTTCGTGGTATCCAATTGTTTAGTAGCTACTATCTTGTCTCATCGCTACAACTCCCGTACGGGCTCGGAAGAGACGAAGGTTGAAAGTCATGCTTCCTCCGATACACAACCCAACCAAGTCGCACTGCTTCTTAACACAGCGCACATCCAACCCGGAAGCCAGCCACACCAATGTGTCCGAGGAAACACTGTGTACCTGGCAACCTTGGTTTCGCGTGCACTGCGCCCGGCCCGCCACAGGAGTCGCTGTTGTGCGATGAGACAAGGATATCCCTACTAGAGGCTAGAAGACAACATTGAATATATAATACTGCCTTTATAATACTTGAAGGCAGAATTATTCACAGAGACACACTATGTTGACTCCCCAGTTCCTTTACTGTATCCTGAGAAGCTCACCACCTACTTGTTGCTTAGTAATACTGGGCCTTTTCCCCCATCTACAGATACAAGACAGGAAAACATCTCTGTACTACAGCAACGTCTCTGTCGCTCCAGCCATTCCCTCGCTGCATGTCTCAAATCAAATCATATTTTATTGGTCACATACACATATTTAGCAGATGTTACAGTGGGTGTAGCGAAATGCTTGTGTTCCTAGCTCCAACAATACAGTAATATCTAACAATTTACAATACACACATCTAAAAGTAATGGAATTAAGAAATATATAAATATTTGGATGCGCAATGTCAGAGTGGCATTGACTAAGATACAGTAGAATAGAATACAGTATATTTCATATGAAATGAGTAAAGCCGTATGTAAATATAAATAAAGTGACTAGTGTTCCATTATTAAAGTGACCAGTGATTCCATGTCTATGTATATAGTGCAGCAGCCTCTACGGTGCAGGGTTAAGTAACCAGGTGATAGCTGGGTAGTGATGGCTATTTAACAGTCTGATGGCCTTGAGATAGAAGCTGGTTTTCAGTCTCTCGGTCCCAGCTTTGATGCACCTGTACTGACCTCGCCTTCTCGATGATAGCGGTGTGAACAGGCCGTAACTCGGGTGGTTGATGTCTTTGATGATCTTTTTGTCCTTCCTGTGACATCGGGTGCCATAGGTGTCCTGGAAGGCAGGCAGTGTGTCCTTGGTGATGCGTTGGGCAGACCGCACTACCCTCCGGAGAGCCCTGCGGTTGCGGGCAATGCAGTTGCCATACCAGGCGGTGATATAGCCCGACAGGATGCTTTGTTGTGCATCTGTAAATGTTTGTGGGGGTCTTGGGAGACAAGCTGAATTTCTTCAGCCTCCTGAGGTTGAAGAGACACTGTTGCGTATTCTTTACCACACTGTGTGCGTGTGTGCACTATTTCAGATTGTCTGTGATGTATACACTGAGGAACTCGAAGCGTTTCACCTTCTCTGCGGTCCCGTCGATAGGGGCGCGCTCCCTCTGCTTTTGCCTGAAGTCCACGATCAGCTCCTTGGTTTTGTTGACATTGAGGGAGAGGTTATTTCCCTGCCACCACTCCACCAGGGCCCTCATCTCCTCCCTGTAGGCTGTATCATCATTGTTGGTTATCAGGCCTACTACTGTTGTGTAGTCTGCAAACTTGATGATTGAGTTGGAGGCATGCGGGACCACGCAGTCATGGGTGAACAGGGAGTACAGGAGGGGGCTGAGCACGCACCATTGTGGAGCCCCTGTGTTGAGAATCAGTGAAGTGGAGGTGTTGTTTCCCAACTTCACGACCTGGGGGCGGCCCGTTGGAAGTCCTGGACCCTGTTGCACAACGCGGGTTCAGACCCAGGGCCCAGAGCTTAATGATGAGCTTGGAGGGTACTATTGAAGGCTCAGCTATAGTCAATGAACAGCATTCTTACATAGGTATTTCTCTTGTCCAGATGGGATAGGGCAGAGTGCAGTCTGGATCTATTGGGGCAATATGTAAATTCAAGTGGGTCTAGTGTGTCAGGTAAGATAGAAGTGATATAATCTTTAACTAACCTCTCAAAGCACTTCATGATGACAGAAGTGAGTGCTACGGGGCGATAGTCATTTAGTTCAGTTACCTTTGCTCTCTTGGTTACAGGAACAATGGTGGACATCTTGAAGCAAGTGGGGACAGCAGACTGGGATAAGGAGAGATTGAATATGTCCGTAAACTCTCCAGCCAGATGGTCTGCGCATGCTCTGAGGACGAGGCCAGGGAGGCCGTCTGGGCTGGCACTCTTCAGAGGGTTAACACGCTTAAATGTCTTACTCACGTCGGCCACGGAGAACGAGAGCCCCCAGTCCTTGGGAGCGGGCTGCGGCGGTGGCACTGTGTTGTCCTCAAAGCTGGAAATTTAAGTCCCCCTACATCAGCATCCTACACACTGTCAGATCAACCAATGCATTGCACCTTGGCATATATTCTACCAGTGTCTGGAACTATATTGGAGGGATGTGACACCATTCTTCTACAAGAAATTCCATAATTTGGTGTTTTGTCTCAGTCGCCGCTCCAGAATCTCTCAAAAGCGATTAATTGGGTTGAGATCTGGTGACAGATGTATACACACACTTTAAACCCCCTATTCTCCTTTGAGACGTTGTGAACGCAACACTTTATGGTGGCGGTGGGGTTATGGTATAGGCAGGCATAAGCTATGAACAACGAACACAACTCCATTTAATCAAATTGAATGCACATAGATACCGTGACGAGATCCTGAGGCCCATTGTCGTGCCATTCATCTGCCGCCATCACCTCATATTTCAGCATGATAATGTACGGCCTAATGTCACAAGGATCTGTACACTATTCCTGGAAGCTGAACATTTTCCAGTTATTCCATGGCCTGTATACTCAGACATGTCACCCATTGAGCTTGTTTGGGATGCTCTGGATTGACGTGTAAGACAGCGTGTTCCAGTTCCCTCCAATATCCAGAAACTTCGCACAGCCATTGAAGAGGAGTGGGATGACATTCCACAATCAACAGACTGATCAACTCTATGCGAAGGAAGGATATTTTTCACACTGCATGGGCTTTCAAGGCTCAGAAGTCCCAGATGCAGACAGTTTTGACGTAACATAAGTTAATAACAAAAACAGAGGGGCAGGCAAACGACAGAGGGGCAGGCATAGGTCAGTAATCCAGAGCAGAGTCTGAAAGGTAGAGAACGACAGGCAGGCTCAGTGCAGGCAGAGGTCAGCAATCCAGGGTGGTGTGACAAGGTACAGAACGTCAGGCAGGGTCAGGGAAGCCAGAGGTCAGTAATCCAGGGTGGTGTGACAAGGCACAGAACAGTAGGCAGAGTTAGGGCAGGAAGAATGGTCAAACTAGAAAACAGGAACTAGAGAAAGCCAGGAGCACGGGAAAACCGCTGGTAGACTTGACGAAACAAAGCGAACTGGCAACAGGCAAACAGAGAAAACCAGTATAAATACACAGGGGATAATGGGGAAGATGGGTGACACCTGGAGGGGGGTGGAGACAAGCACAAAGACAGGTCAAACAGATCAGGATGTGACAGGGGCAAGTGGTGGTCACACCAGATACTGACAGATTTTCTGATCCACGCCCCTATCTTTTTTTTTATGGTATCTGTGACCAAAAGATGCATATATGTATTCCCAGTCATGTGAAATCCATAGATTAGGGACGAAGAATTGCCATAGCCTATATACATACATGCCTTATAATAAGACTGTCAAAGACATAACGTAGAGTCCTGCATTACAGACTCAAAAACAACCAGTGGTTGAATAGGCCAAATGTGTCTATCCACCACCACCACCAATAGGAAGATAGTAGTTGTGACTATGACAATCGGACAATGAGATGAGTGCACACCGGTGCACCTACACGTGTTTACTATTGACATTTACCTTTCTTTATAAACCAGAAAGAAGGCTGCATTTACACTGGAAGACCAATTCTGAGCGCTTTTTTCACCAATTTGTCAGACCTGCTCTGAAGATTGAAAACCAGCCTATCACAGATTTTAAGGTAGGCTATTATTATACGTAAGTGCAGCGTTTGGTGATGATAAGGCTACTTTGTGAAAGCATTCCGGTTTTCTTTAAAAAATCTCAATTGTATCAGATATTGAAATTACATTTAATATGCTTATTATTATAGACTTCTGTTCAACACTGTTCAACGTTACAGAATGTTCAGAATGTATCATGTTTATTACTATGCTTATTATTATAGACTTCTGTTCAACACTGCTCAATGTTACAGAATGTTCAGAATGTATCATGTTTATTACTATGCTTATTATTATAGACTTCTGTTCAACACTGCTCAATGTTACAGAATGTTCAGAATGTATCATGTTTATTACTATGCTTATTATTATAGACTTCTGTTCAACACTGCTCAACGTTACAGAATGTTCAGAATGTATCATGTTTATTACTATGCTTATTATTATAGACTTCTGTTCAACACTGCTCAATGTTACAGAATGTTCAGAATGTATCATGTTTATTACTATGCTTATTATTATAGACTTCTGTTCAACACTGCTCAATGTTACAGAATGTTCAGAATGTATCATGTTTATTACTATGCTTATTATTATAGACTTCTGTTCAACACTGTTCAACGTTACAGAATGTTCAGAATGTATCATGTTTATTACTATGCTTATTATTATAGACTTCTGTTCAACACTGCTCAATGTTACAGAATGTTCAGAATGTATCATGTTTATTACTATGCTTCTTATTATATACTTCTGTTCAACACTGTTCAATGTTACAGAATGTTCAGAATGTATCATGTTTATTACTATGCTTCTTATTATATACTTCTGTTCAACACTGCTCAACGTTACAGAATGTTCAGAATGTATCATGTTTATTACTATGCTTATTATTATAGACTTCTGTTCAACACTGTTCAATGTTACAGAATGTTCAGAATGTATCGTGTTTATTACTATGCTTCTTATTATATACTTCTGTTCAACACTGCTCAACGTTACAGAACGTTCAGAATGTATCATGTTTATTGAACAGACATTCATCACGGGCTCTACAATTATTGTTATTTTTGGTAAAATAATAATCTGCTACGGTTAATGTTGCATTCTATTGCATATTCTACAGCTGGTATGATAGGACAAATTATAGGATAAAGTAGTCTACATCCATGTTTGTCCTGAGACTGTCACACCCTGACCATAGTTTACTTTGTATGTTTCTATGTTTGGTTGGTCAGGGTGTGATCTGAGTGGGCATTCTATGTTGGATGTCTTGTTTGTCTATTTCTATGTCTGGCCTGATATGGTTCTCAATCAGAAGCAGGTGTTAGTCATTGTCTCTGATTGGGAATCATATTTAGGTAGCCTGGGTTTCACTGTGTGTTTGTGGGTGATTGTTTCTGTCTCTGTGTTTTGCACCAGATAGGGCTGTTTTCGCACATTTGTTATTTTGTTAGTTTATCGTGTATAGTTTCTTTAATTAAATAAAATGAATAACAACCACGCTGCATTTTGGTCCGCTCCTCCTTCCCACAACGAAAGCCGTGACAGAGACACTTCTTTACAAACTTTGATCTAATACAAGTTGTCTGATAATAAATGTTTACTTGCCTCAATGACTACATTTTTTTTAGCCTAAATCTCTGAAATTATTAAATACCTGACCATCACCATCAAGGTGGCAGGTAAACTTACAACTTAAATTTACCTTAAGTCAGGAGACTTAAAATCATCCACTATTGACTATTGCATTTCATCCTTTTGCAGTAGTCTGAAAGAATTAGAATCATTGAATAGGGTCTCTATGACTACTTCAACCAGAGGTTACACAGGATGGACAATGGACAGAGATTGACATTATTGCTCAAGCTGATGATCATTTCATTTTTCATTGTTTACACGAACTACAGGCTTGATAAAGTCCCTTTTTGCACAAAGCAACTGTTGTATGAGGAAATATGTTCTGAAGAGCAATATTATATGACTATTTGTCCGTTCGTTTTTTACTATGTTTATTTAGAACCTAACAGTACAAAGTACAAAGCAACATTCCTTATCTGCAAACAGCAGATGTGGTGCATGACTGTCAACGATTAGATAAACCTCTCAATGGCTCTCATCATACTGTCAGTAGTTGCATTCGGTGGCTGCCTTTATAAAACAATTCATCAGAAAACACTTGGAAAATCAAGATTTGAATGTTTACTGTTTCAAACACAGAAACTTAATCAAACAGTGCTTGTTTTAAGTTAAGGGGACAATAATATGACACCAGACTTCCCCATTCAGGTGCCAAAATGGTGAACTGCTGTGGATTGGTAACTGTCAAGAATAAACCATGTACTGTTTGAAAGCAGAAATGATTGTTTACTTCCATGTCTGCATGGATTTTCATTCTCCCAGGCATGAGCTCTCATCAGTATCTTGTTTATCCTCTCTCCATCCATCGCTCCCTCTCGCAGTGCCTCTGAAGAGTATTGCTGTGGAGGTTAGTGTCCAGGGGCATGTAGCCACTGTGAGCTCCACGCTGCAGTATGAGAACCAGGAGGAGAGCCCTCTGGAGGCCATCTTTGTTTTCCCTCTGCCAGGAGAGGCTGCTGTCTGCAGGTTCAGCGCCAAGATAGGACAGACTGAGGTGGTGGCTGAGGTTTAGGAGAAACAGAAGGTGAGGGGAGATGACAAGTCAACAACGAAACAAATGCCACTGTCAACATTTTTTAAGAAATTTCTGACATCCACAAAAGTATCATTAACAGCAGAATTCGGGTTAATTTCATGTTAATACCAATCAATAACATGTTTGTACAAATGTTCTTGTCAGGGCCGGCATTATGGGCCCACCCGACCATAACTCCCTTCCTGTCCAAAGAAAAAACACGTCAATCTCAAATCACATTTCCATCCACAGTTTTTATGCGAGTAAAGTCATTCATATCTTATTGATAAAAATCACGACAGCTGTGATGGAAAAAGGTAGTTTCGGCACAATTTTATAAATGCCGACAGATCCTTCGTTCATGGTGGGATCTTTTTGCATCTGTAAAAAACATTTGTGGGCAGAACTGAAAAAGCATGTGCGAACAAGGAGGCCTACAAACCTGACTCAGTTACTCCAGCTCTGTTAGGAGGAATGGGCCAATTCACTTATTGTGGGAAGCTTGTGGAAGGCTACCTGAAACGTTTGACCCAAGTTAAACAATATAAAGGCAATGCTACCAAATACTAATTGAGTGTATGTAAACTTCTGACCCACTGGGAATGTGAAGAAAGAAAAAAAAGCTGAAATAAATCATTCTCTCCACTATTATTCTGACATTTCACATTCTAAAAAAAAGCTGTGAACCAAACTGACCTAAATCAGGGGATTTTTACTAGGATTAAATGTCAGGAATTAAATGTATTTGGCTGAGGTGTAAGTCATCTTCCGACTTCAACAGTATCTCTCTATTATATCAGGGAATAGGTTGAAAAAGATTTCCAAAATGTAAATCACTTGGAGTGGATTTTACATTGTTTTTACAGTCTTTTATGTCCAACAATCAAAACAGGAAATGTTTTTGCTCAGAAAACTTGGGGGGAACCCTGACTTACAGGGCTTCAAGAAAGAGTATTATAGCTTTACCAGCACTCTGCTCTCATATCACTATTAGACTTTCACCCTGTAAAACTGGTTCCCCACCCAACGCTTGGTCAAAGGCCACTCTCTGTCAAATCTAAAGCAGGGTTATTGACACCGACCGTACCGATCACTTGTCGCAGGCAATTTGCTGATATTGTTCATTACGATAAGTTGCTTATACTAAAGAAATGTGAAGTTTGAAATGAAATAACTTTTCTGATATGGTAATAGGACAATTGATGGCTACAATCATCAAACTAATAATAGTAGTTTAAAGGATAATTTAATGTTAATGTCATAATCTTACTAATGGTATAAACTTTCTATTTATCGCATCAATTCAGGCAATTTATTGCGATATGTTTTTTTGTCCATATTACCCAGCGCTAGTCAAACCCCATTGACCTGACTAGTGTCAGTCAGACAGCACCCTCCCCTGGATGTATGCTACTGTACTATACTGTGTCTCAGGCTGATGATGCATCCCTGTGTTCCTCTGTCCCCCTCTCAGGCGCGGGAGCAGTATGATGATTTGTTGAGCTCGGGCCAGCAGGCCTTCCTATTGGAGGAGAGTGATGAGAGCCCGGATGTGTTCAAGCTGAGTGTAGGTAGTCTGCCTCCAGGGAAGAAGGCCTCTGTCAGCCTGGACTATGTGACAGAGCTGGCTGTACAGGCTGACGATGGCCTGAGGCTCTGCCTTCCAGCTGTGCTCAACCCCCGCTATCAACCCCAGGGTAAGAACATGGACCCCTGTATGGAGAGACACAAACCACTAATACATCATAGTGCAGAATAAAACCTTGTGGGCAGCAGTGTGACTAGGAACCGGCAGCTGGTCTCATAGGGTGGTGGTCTTCAGTCCTGCTCTTGGAGACCCACAGGGAGTGGTGCAGGCTTTAGTTCCAGTCCAGCTCAAACACATCTGATTGAATTAATCAAGGTCTTGGTGAGTAGTTGAGTTGAAAGGTAGAAGTGCTGGGCCAGAACAAAAACATGCTAATTTGTGGGTCTCTCTCTCCTCTCTATCCTTCTTTCTTCTCTCTCTGTCTCTCTCCCTCCTCCTCCCTCCCTGACCCCATCTCTCTCTAAGGGTCAGACAATGGCAGTGGTGTCAGTGCCCTGGTGTCCTCGGTGCCTGCTGGTTCTGTGCCTTACCGTCTGTCCCTCAGTGCCCATGCGTCGTCCCCTCATCCCATCTGTAGACTAGAGTCCAACTGTCCCTAGGACCCACTCAACTACCTCAACACAGAGAAAACCCAAACCACGGTACTGTGTGTGTGGGTGTGTGTGTGTGTGTGTGTGTGTGTGTGTGTGTGTGTGTGTGTGTGTGTGTGTGTGTGTGTGTGTGTGTGTGTGTGTGTGTGTGTGTGTGTGTGTGTGTGTGTGTGTGTGTGTGTGTGTGTGTGTGTGTGTTTCTTTAAATACAGTGCCTTTGGAAAGTATTCAGACCCCTTCCCGTTCTCCACATATTGTTACGTTATAACCTTATTCTAAAATGTATATAAAAAAGTTTTCTTCTCATCAATTTACACACAATACCCCATAATGACAAATCAAAAATTGGTTTTTAGAATTTTTTGCAAATGTATTTAAAATACAAAACAGAAATACCTGTCTTGCAAATTCTTACACAGGGACACTCAAAGTCAATCTTACGTGAATAATTGTTTATCATCAGCACGGTAAATACTGACCAGCATCAACCAAAGTTAGCAACAGTCTGATGGAGGCGCAGTATCCAACATGGGTAAGTTAACTTTTAGCTCAATGCATGATGTGGGGACTTTGGAATGGGGGAAAATGTCATGGTTTGTCTGTTCTAACTTGCTAATAGCTTGTCAATAATGTAAACTGAAGCGTTCAGTGTTACCTACTGTGGTAAAAACACTACACGTTGTTTTGCAGCTGTATGCGCTGTGTCTGCAGACTCTATTCTCCCATTGCACACGATAACACCTTATGTAGTTTAGTCACCCAACCAACATATTTTGTTCATTCAAAATCTGTCAGACGTCGACTTGGTTGTAAAAGTGTTTCAACAGGAGAAACACTATAGACTCCTATACAAGACTGTATTTATGTCAATTGTTGGGCTCATTGCAATCACTAACACTGTCTTCTTAAGACTGATTTGTATTTATGTAAATTGTACATGGGGTCATTGCATATACTCAAATGCAACACAGAAGTGTGTGTGTGTGTGTGTGTGTGTGTGTGTGTGTGTGTGTGTGTGTGTGTGTGTGTGTGTGTGTGTGTGTGTGTGTGTGTGTGTGTGTGTGTGTGTGTGTGTGTGTATGTATGTGAATAATTATAATGTAACAACACCAATAATAATAATACATTTGCTATTCTCTTGTTTACAGAGTGAGTGTGCAGCAGGCAAACCCAGTGCTGCTACTGGTCCCTCCTCATCTACAGTTGTGATACAGACACTCCAGTAAGCATTTAAAGGCTGCTTATGTGCCCACATCAAAACATGCTCAAGACCTCACTGCAGTCCTTTCATATTAAGTTGCAAATGACATGTTGCCATTTCAAGTTGTTGAGAGGCCTGGCTTTCTGAGGCTGATGAAGGTTGCCGTGCCTCACTACAAAGTGCCATCACCAACATTATTTTCCAAGACTGAAATCCCAAACGTGTACAACCAGATTAAAGCTGATGTTGGAACATTTGATTTGCTTACGTTAATGTTATTATTTTAATGTTCATGCACACAAAAATACATAGTGCTGCTAATTTAATTTGTTGTTTGTTGGTTTTCAGTATAAAACTTGGTGAAATAATTTCAGTGTGTGTATCAGTACTTTTTGATAATTACAAGTACATTTGAACAATACTGCGATTATACTGATAACAGTGATAATTTTGGTTCCTATAATGGTGATATTACATTTTCATATCATTTCATCTCTAATCAGCATGCTGAAGAGGTTCCAACCAAGTCAATGCACCTACACATGTTGTCCAGGAGCTCAAACGGGGCAGTCCCTTTTAGTTGCCTTATATACTGGTTACAGACACGTTACATAGGCATAGTTCATAGGGTTGGTTAGAGCATGTGTCTGGCACCGTCTCCTATCGTACCTTAAAGAACATACAGCACCAGTAAAAAGTTGGGACACACCTACCCATTGTCACGCCCTGGTCTAAGTATTTTGTGTTTTCTTCATTTATTTGGTCAGGCCAGGGTGTGGCATGGGTTTTTGTATGTGGTGTGTTTTGTCTTGGGGTTTTTTCACATGTATTGGGATGGTAGCTTAGTGGGGTGTTCTAGGTGTATCTATGGCTGTCTGAAGTGGTTCTCAATCAGAGGCAGGTGTTGATCGTTGTCTCTGATTGGGAACCATATTTAGGCAGCCATATTCTTTTAGTGTTTCGTGGGTGATTGTCCTTATGTCCCTGTTCTGTGTTAATTTACACCAGTATAGGCTGTTTCGGTTTTCGTTATGTTTGTTGTTTTTGTAATTGATTCGTGTTTACTTTTGTTTATTAAACATGGATCGTAATCTACACGCCGCATTTTGGTCCGACTCTCCTTTGCACAAAGAAAACCGTAACATCCATTCAAGGGTTTTTCTTAATTTTTTCAATTTTCTACATTGTAGAATAATAGTGAAGAGATCAAAACTATGAAATAACACATATGGAATCATGTCGTAACCAAAAAAGTGTTAAACAAATCAAAATATATTTTATATTTGAGATTCTTCTAAGTGGCCACCCTCTGCCTTGATGACAACTTTGCACACCCTTGGCATTCTCTCAACCAGCTTCACATGGAATGCTTTTCCAACACTCTTGAAGGAGTTGCCACATATGCTGAGCACTTGTTGGCTGCTTTTCCTTCACTGGTTCATTGTCCTGTCGAAAAACAAATGATAGTACAAACCAGATGTGACACCACCTGGATTCGGTCTTATGTAGCAAAATTTGAAATGGTGTTTTTTTACGTTGGATTAAAATAGAGACTCAGAGCTACAAAATGGTATATCATACACTGCATTTGAGGAACAATTCTGCATTGAAAGTTGATCAAATTGTAAAGTCACTTTTGAGAAAATGGCCTTTGAATGTTTTGTGCTCTTCTTTGTCTACACCCATTCAGTATTGTTCACACCCTCTTAATCTCGTTTCGCTCTAGGAGCATTCAGAGCGCACACATTTAATTTGTTTACCTATGGATAACATGAAAACAGCCTAACCAGCTCTGCTGGCAACAATTTAATTGCGCTTTTTTTGCAGAAGTTTACTTACACAGGCCATATTCAATGGGTGTTGTACACACGTCATATAATGTTAGCTAACGAGCCAGCCAGTAAAGCACCCCCACACCATCACACCTCCTCCATGCTTCACGGTGGGAACCACACATGCGGAGATCATCCATTTACCTACTCTGCGTCTCACAAAGACACGGCGGTTGGAACCAAAAATCTCACATTTGGAATCATCAGACCAAAGGACAGATTTCCACCGGTCTAATGTCCATTGCTCTTGTTTCTTGGCCCAAGAAAGTCTCTTCTTATTATTGGTGTCCTTTAGTAGTCGTTTCTTAGCAGCAATTCGACAATTCGACCTCCTCTCAACAGTTGATATTGAGATGTGTCTGTTACTTGAACTCTGTGAAGAATTTATTCTAATGAACTTATCCTCTGCAGCAGAGGTAACTCTGGGTCTTCCTTTCCTGTGGCGGTCCTCACGAGAGCTAGTTTCATCATAGTGCTTGATGGTTTTTGCAACTGCACTTGAAGAAACTTTCAAAGTTGTTGACATTTTCTGGAATGACTGACCTTCATGTCTTAAAGTATTGATGGACTGTCCTTTCTCTTTGCTTATTTGAGCTGTTCTTGCCATAATACGGACTTGGTCTTTTACCAAATAGGGCTATCTTCTGTATACCACCCCTACCTTGTCACAACACAACTGATTGGCTCAAACTCATTAAGGAAATAAATTGCACAAATTAACTATTAACAAGGCACACCTGTTAATTGAAATGCATTCTAGGTGACTACCTCGTGAAGCTGGTTGAGAGCCAAGAGTGTGCAAAGCTGTCATCAAAGTAAGAATAATCTAAAATGTAAAATATATTTTTTTGGGTTACTACATGATTCCATAGTTTTGATGTCTTCACTATTATTCTACAATGTAGAAAATAGTCTAAAATAAAGGAAAACCCTGGAATGAGTAGGTGTGTCCAAACGTTTGACTGGTACTGTATGTATGAATGTCTGTGTACAGTATGTCTGTGTGTGTGCACTCTCACTAGCACCATGAACCATCAGAATCCTTCATAGTTGTTAAATTCCCTCTGACTGCTCTGTCTTCATGTGAATGTTGTTCTAACTGCAGGTCAGTCTGGCTGCAGGTCATCAGTTTGACCGGGACGTTGAGCTGTTGTTGTATTACCAAGACACCCATCAGCCTACTGCTATAGTAGAGGCAGCACAGACTTCTGCCAAGCAAGGTGAGGGGGGGTGGGTGCACTCTGTTGTAGATGTGTTGATATGAGATCAATGAGTAGTCTAGTCTACTACCTTAATCCATGTTTACATAGAGCAACATGGTGAGACAGAAGATACAGTGGATGTAGAGATGGAGAAAGAGGAGAAAGGCTGTTGGACACTTCTGTTTTCTCTCTCTGTCTTTCTCTCTCTCTGTCTCTCTCTCTCTCTCTGTCTGTCTTTCTCTCCATTCACTCCATCTTTCTCTCCATTCACTCCATCTTTCTCTCCATTCACTCCATCTTTCTCTCCATTCATTCCGTCTTTCTCTCCATTCACTCCGTCTTTCTCTCCATTCACTCCGTCTGTCTCATCTCTGTTGTGGAAATTTCCTCTATTTACCAAATCATCAATTCCCCCACTGATATCCACAGAGGTCAATACTGTTCAGCACATCCATTAATGATCTTCCTTTATTCTGTACAGTCTCTGAAATGCCAATGTATGCAGATGATACAGTGATAAATTCATGCAAATAACAAACTACACAAGAACCTCACTACTATAATGATTCAGATGACAAAATTGTTCAGAGACTCATGTTTACATCTCAATAAAATAAAACACAGTCTGCATGTTCCTCAAAAACAACCACTTATGGAAAAAGCCCCTGGTGGTATCTTATTTTAAGTGCCAAGGCATCATACTTGATTCCAACCTTTCTTTTAAAAAGCAAATAATAAAGGAATTCAAATACAAAATTCAACCTAGCTTCAACCAGCCTTTAAAAGATATCTACAGCCAGCCCTGCCTCCCTGACCAGCCCAGACAGGTAGCTAACACAGCCGACTCATACGCCTTAATCATTCCTTATAGACACACATACATACACACACACACACACACACACACACACTGTAATTCACACCGTTTCCTCCTGAAGCACCTCAAACTCCTCTCCACTTTCTATGACTACAATCACTACAACGGTTTGTTTAGCTACAGAGTTACACCCAACCAATGGCATGTTTAGTTACAGAGTTATACCCAACCAATGGCATGTTTAGTTACAGAGTTACACCCAACCAATGGCATGTTTAGTTACAGAGTTACATCCAAACAAACAGTATCTTTTAAGTGTGTGGTATTTATATTACCATGCATTTCTTACTGGTACATCAAATAGACTTATGTTTTTGGTTACTGAGGAAACATTCTCTGTATACTTCAAGGTTGCATGTACCTTATTTAACATTAACACATGATGAACATACCCCCTCTGTCGTCCTCAGCTCTTCTTGTTCACTGACGGTGAGGTGGGGAACACCAAGGAAGTCCTGGATCTGGTGAAGGCAAATGCCAGCTCTCACAGGTGGGCCCACAATCACTGTTTCCCCTATCATTACCTAGTTGGAGCAGGGCTCCCACCCATAACAATCACTGTTTCTCCTATCATTACCTAGTTGGAGCAGGGCTCCCACCCATAACAATCATTGTTTCCCCTATCATTACCTTGTTGGAGCAAGGCTTCCACCCACAACAATCACTGTTTCCCCTATCATCACCTAGTTGGAGCAGGGCTTCCACCCACAACAATCACTGTTTCCCCTATCATTACCTAGTTGGAGCAGGGCTTCCACCCACAACAATCACTGTTTCTCCTATCATTACCTAGTTGGAGCAGGGCTTCCACCCACAACAATCACTGTTTCCCCTATCATTACCTAGTTGGAGCAGGGCTTCCACCCACAACAATCACTGTTTCTCCTATCATTACCTAGTTGGAGCAGGGTTCCCACCCATAACAATCACTGTTTCTCTGGGCAGTACTATAACTGGGCAGTACTCTAAGTGTGATAGAACCAGGGATTGACCATATATCCAGACAGTACTCTTAAGTGTGATATGACCAGTGATTGAATCACCTGATTCAGAGTGCTAGATGTTACATACGCTGAACATTTTATTGTAACAGCAATTCCCTTACCCATCTTAAAAACAATATTATCTATGTGTTCTGACCATGATAAAGCTGCTCCAACATGACGCCTAGTAGTTTTTTTTTCACTTGCTCTACATGTATTCTATTGATCGAAAAATTCAATTGGGGATCATCAGCAAGCATATATCTTGAACCAAATACAATACATTTAGTTTTAGAAATGTTCAACACCAATTTGTTCATATCAACCCACTCAGACAACATTCTTAGTTCACTGCTCAGTACATCTGTTAGCTCATTACATTCTGATGCTGCACTATATATTGCAGAGTCATCAGCATACATGGCCACTCTTGCTTTGGTCATTACTGAAGAAAAATCATTAGTAAAGATAGAGTAGAGCAGTGGGCCTGGGCAGCTTCCTTGAGGAACACCACAATGTATATCTTAACTATTTGAAAAGCTACCATTTAAAGAACACTTTTTGCCTTCTCCTGGATAGATAGCTTTCCATCCAGGATAGAGCTGCATCCTTAAAACCATAACATTTGAGTTTTCCTAGTAACAGTTCATGCACTGAAATCCAGCAACACTGCACCAACTAACTTCCTATCATCCATACTCTTTAACCAATCATCTGTCATTTGTGCTAAGGGCGTACTTGTAGAATGCCCTTCTTTGTATGGAAACCCGATATCAGACCATTACATGAGAAATAATCCTTGATTTGTACAGATACTATTTTTTCCAAGCAATTTGGTGTCTAGATTATCTGTACCAGGCGACTCATCCGAAAGAGACAACAACATCCTTTCTACCTCTTTCCTTTTTACTTGATGAAATTTGAACCTGCATTGCCTCTCCTTCATGATACAATCTTTTATAAGGGTACATGACATGGATCCATCAGTTGGAATCATAGCATTCCTCAACTTGTCCACTTTGCCTGCAAAATATGAATTGAAATAGTTTGCGATGTCATGTGGTTTTGTAATAAATATACCCTCTGATTCAACAAAAGAGGCAGACATGTTTGAATTCCTACCCATAATAGTGTTCAACGTTCTCCACAGCTTTTCCCCATCACTCTTTACTTCATCAATGTTGTGCTGATAGAATCCCTTCTTCTTTCCTTTGTTTAGCTTGGTCATAATATTTCTTAATTTACAATACCTTTGCTTATCAAACAAAGTACCTGAAGCATCTGCTACTTTTTTAGCATCATAACGTTGAATCATTACATTTCTCAGCTCATCATCAATCCATAGGGCACCATTTGACCTCACAGTGCATTTTCTTAAAGGGGCGTGCTTATCAGCTATACTCATAAATAATCTTAATGACATTTCAGGATCATCCTTACTACACACTTCTAACCATTACGCATTCTTAATTTCATCCACAAATGGGTTCTGATTGTACCCTTTGTAGGACCTGCGGTAGATCATTTTAGGGCCAGCCTTTGGTATTTTAGTTTTCCTAGTGAGTGCAACCAAGTTATGATCACTGCAACCTAGTGCCACTGATACAGCTTTAGAACAATGTTCAGCCATATTAGTAAAAATGTGATCGATACAAGTTGATGACATAATACCAGACCTATTAGTGAACGTTCTGGTTGGTAATGTCATAACTTGGGTCAGGTTACATACATTGGCAACATAAATAACTTTCTTTCTCTTTGGACAGATTGTATTCAAAAAATAGATATTCATATCTCCCCAAAAATATATTTCCCTATTTTCATCAGATACTGACAAGGGAATTATATGCTTAAAGGTAATGATTAAAGAATCCCACCCTGAAACGTAACAATTAGTGATTATTAGTTTATGTAGCATGTATAATGAATGATTAAAGTACTAAACGTAAGTCCAATAAGGTTTGGTAGAGAAGTGTGTGTGTGTGTGTGTGTGTGTGTGTGTGTGTGTGTGTGTGTGTGTGTGTGTGTGTGTGTGTGTGTGTGTGTGTGTGTGTGTGTGTGTGTGTGTGTGTGTGTGTGTGTGTGTCTAAGAAAATACCGGGAACAATTCAACTGTCATTGACCCGACCTGGCTAGAACTCTGCGAAACTTATAATAGGACAGGGAGTCCTTTTCAAGGTTCCTCTAATCTCGGGGGAATGGAACTGACAGCGTTGGGTAGTGATAAACAGTGGTGAGAACACTGGGGAAGGATGCAACTCACCTACTGTTCGTGGGTATGTATGTGCGTAGGATATCTACTGTTTGTGTGGAGGTATGTGCGTAGGCAGGGAGCAAGTTATAAAATGGATGTCTTTGTATTATAGACTTCAGAACGATCTCTGAATAAACTGTACGGACCTCAAATCAAAGTTTACTTGTCACGTGCGCCGAATACAACCTTACAGTGAAATGTTTACTTTACAGGCTCTAACCAATGGTGCGAAAAAAGGTGTGTGTGTGTGTGTGTGTAGGTCAGTAAAGAAATAAAACAACAGTAAAAAGACATTTGAAAAAAGAGTAGCAAGGCTATATACAGACACCTGTTAGTAAGGCTTATTGAGGTAGTATGTACATGTAGGTATCGTTAAAGTGACTATGCATATATGGTGAGCAGAGAGTAGCAGAAGCGTAAAAAGAGGAGTTGGCGGGTGGTGGGACACAATGCAGATAGCCCGGTTAGCCAATGTGCGGGAGCACTGGTTGGTCGGGCCAATTTAGGTAATATGTACATGAATGTATAGTTAAAGTGACTATGTACCGTGGGGCAAAAAAGTATTTAGTCAGCCACCAATTGTGCAAGTTCTCACACTTAAAAAGATGAGAGAGGCCTGTAATTTTCATGATCCCAAACACACTGCCCGGGCAATGAAGGAGTGGCTTCGTAAGAAGCATTTCAAGGTCCTGGAGTGGCCTAGCCAGTCTGCAGATCTCAATCCCATAGATAATCTTTGGAGGGAGTTGAAAGTCCGTGTTGTCCAGCAACAGCCCCAAAACATCACTGCTCTAGAGGAGATCTGCATGGAGGAATGGGCCAAAATACCAGCAACAGTGTGTGAAAACCTTGTGAAGACTTACAGAAAACATTTGACCTCTGTCATTGCCAACAAAGGGTATATAACAGTATTGAGATATACTTTTGTTATTGACCAAATACTTATTTTCCACCATCATTTGCAAATAAATTCATAAAAAAATCCTACAATGTGATTTTCTGGATTGTTTTTCCTCATTTAGTCTGTCATAGTTGAAGTGTACCTATGATGAAAAATTACAGGCCTCTCATCTTTTTAAGTGGGAGAACTTGCACAATTGGTGGATGACTAAATACTTTTTTGCCCCACTGTATATAAGATAAACAGAGAGTAGCAGCAGCGTAAAAGAGGGGTTGGGGGGAGCACACAATGCAAATAGTCCGGGTAACCATTTGGTTACCTGTTCAGGAGTCTTGGGGGTAAAAACTTTTGAGAAGCCTTTTTGTCCTAGACATGGCACTCCGGTTGACAATTTTTAGGGCCTTCCTCTGACACCGCCTGGTAACTCCATGGGAGGGAGGGTGAACAATCAGTTTGTCATACCTCAGATATGCTATGTCACCTTGTTCTCTTGCAGCTTTCATGGCTGGTATTAGTTCCTTTCTTCTTTGACGGACTGCACCTGAAAAATCTTCATTGATGAAGACGAAGGACCCTTTAATAAGGCGTTTGGCTTTTTCATGGACTGCAAGCCTATCCTTGAATCTGAGGAATTTCACTACAATTGGCCTGGGTCTGGTTCCATTCTCACCACTAGTGACCCCTGGTTTCCCAGACCGGTGAGCACGTTCCAGCTCTACCTATTGATCCAGTTGTAGCTCCTCATAAAACAGCTTTCGAACTTTGTCCTCTGATTCAGCCCATGTCACACTTTGGCTCTCGTGGATACCATGTATTACAAGATTATTTCTCCTTGATTGTCCATCCAGGTAATCGACCTCCCCAGACATGTTCTGGAGGCCCTCCCTGACTGTGGTGATTTCATTCCGCATAGAGGAACAGTTGCTGGAAAGTGTATCCTGTGTGGTCTTCAATACATACACATCCTTCTGTGAACTGACGGCTTGTTTTAATGTCTTGTACATCTTTAGTTAGGTTGTCCAGCCATTTGTTGGTAGACTCTATGATCATTTGTATAAAGTTATTTTCCTGCTGAAGTATCGTTTCCTTGGAGAAGACTTTTTGCATCTCCAAGAGTTCACTTACCTGCCCAGCAGAGATGTAAACCTCGTCTTTTTTTCGGAGGCATGATAATAATGATAATAGGACGAGCCCTCTATTCACTCTGTGAAATGAGAGGAGCCAGCAGCAGGAAACTCAGTTGTCCTAAAACCGAGACAAATTGAAGTGGCCCTAGCCATAAGGGCTAAACACTTAGCGTGCTTGGTATCCAGCAATAGTAGCCCAGGTTGCCTAACTTGATAGCTAGCAGCTAGGCTAGTTGCTTTGCCAATGTATTACCACCTTGTTTGAGCAAGGATCCCTGGACATATATCAGCGGTCCCAGAGATAACACTAACTGCGTCCCAGGATCCAGATATGAATAGGAAAACTACAGTAAAATTTTATTAGCTAACAAGGTAGTTTGTTGTTAAAGTAAAACAAACTGAGTCTCTTGTCTTGTACTGCGCGAGATGGCGGTGGGGTTACGCCAATCTAAGATATGCAACATTATTCAAGTTGTATTATTTAAAGTGGCACTGTTTAAAGTGAGGGCAGATAGTTTGCCCCCGGTGATGCGTTGTGCAGACCGCACCAACCTCTGGAGAGCCTTGCGGTTGAGGGCGGTGCAGTTGCTGTACCAGGCTGTGAAACAGCCCATCAGGATGCTCTCGAATGTGCATCTGTAAAGGTTTGTCAGGGTTTTGGGTGACAGGTCAAATTTCTTCAGCCTCCTGATGTTGAAGAGGCGCTGTTGCGCCTTCTTCACCACACTGTCTGTGTGGGTGGACCATTTCATTTTGTCTGTGATATGTACGCCCAAGTACTTAAAACTTTCCACCTTCTCCACTGGTGTCCCTTCGATGTGGAGAGGGGGGTGCTCCCTCTGCTATTTCATGAAGTCCACAATCATCTCCTTTGTTTTGTTGACGTTGAGTGAGAGGTTGTTTTCCTGACACCACACTCCGAGTGCCCTCACCTCCTCCCTGTAGGCTGTCTCGTTGTTGTTGGTGATCAAGCCCTCTACTGTTATGTTGTCTGCAAACTTAATGATTGAGTTGGAGGTATGCATGGCCATGTAGTCGTGGGTGAACAGGGAGTACAGGAGAGGGCTGAGCACACACCCTTGTGGGGCCCCAGTGTTGAGGGTCAGCGAAGTGGAGATCTTGTTTCCTACCTTCACCACCTGGGGGCGGCCCATCAGAAAGTCCAGGACCCAGTTGCACAGGGAGGGTTTAAGACCCCGGGCCTCCAGCTTGATGATGAGCTTGGAGGGTACTATGGTGTTGAATGCTGAGCTGTAGTCAATGAACAGCATTCTTACATAGGTATTATTTTTGTCCAGATGGGATAGGGCAGTGTGCAGTGTGATGGCGATTGCTTCATCTGTGGACCTGTTGGGGTGGTATGCAAATTGAAGTGGATCTAGGGTGGCTGGTAAAGTGGAGGTGATATGATCCTTGATTAGCCTCTCAAAGAACTTTATGATAACAGAAGTGAGTGCTATGAGGCGGTAGTCATTTAGCTCAGTTATCTTTGCCTTCTTGGGTACAGGAACAATGGTAGCCATCTTGAAGCATGTGGAAACAACAGACTGGGATAGGGAGCGATTAAATATGTCTGTAAACACACCAGCCAGCTGGTCTGCGCATGCTCTGAGGAAGCGGCAAAGGATGCCGTCTGGGCCAGCAGCTTTGCGAGGGTTAACATGTTTAACTCATGTCAGACACTGAGAAGGAGAGGGGGGGGGCGCAGTCTTTGTTAGCGATCCGCGACGGTGGCACTGTATTATCCTCAAAGCGGGCAAAGATGGTGGTTAGTTTGTCTGGAAGCGTGACGTCAGTGTCTGTGACATGGCTGTTTTTGTTTACATCGTCTGTGATTACCTGTAGACCCTGCCACATATGTCTCGTGTCTGAGCCGTTGAATTGCGACTCCATCTTGTCCCTGTACCGGCATTTTGCTTGTTTGATTGCCTTGCAGAGCGAATAACTACACTTTTTATATTCAGACATATTGCCAGGCCTCTTTCCAAGGTTAAATGCAGTGGATCTCGGTTTCAGTTTTATGAGAATGCCACCATCCATCCCGGTTTGTGGTTAGGGTAGGTTTTAATGGTCACAGTGAGTACGACGTATCCAATACACTTATTTATAAACACACTCACCGACTCAGCGTATAGGTCAATATTGTCCTCTGAGGCTGATCGGAACATATTCCAGTCCATGTGATCAAAACAATCTTGGAGAGTGGCTTCCGATTGGTCAGGCCAGCAATGAATGGATCTCGTCACTGGTACATCCTGTTTGAGTTTCTGCCTATAAGCCGGGACAAGAAAGATGGCGTCGTGGTCGGATTTGCCAAAGGGAGGGCTTTGTATGCATTGCGGAAGTTAGAGTAGCAGTGGTCGAGAGTATTAGCCCTACGTGTCATACAATCAATTAGCTGATCAAATTTAGGTAGCATTGTTCTCAAATTTGCTTTGTTAAAATCCCCAGCTACAATAAATGCAACCTCCGGATATATAGTTTCCAGTTTACATAGAGTCGAGTGAAGTTCCTTGAGGGCCGTCTTGGTGTTTGCTTGAGGGGGGGGGGGGAGATGTACACAGCTGCGACTAATAACTGAGGTATATTCTCTTGGTAGGTAGAATTCTAGGTAGGGTGAGCAGAAGGACTTGAGTTCCTGTATGTTGTTATGATTACACCAAGAGTTGTTAATCATAAAGCATACACCCCCACCCCTTACTCTTCACAGAGAGGTGTTTATCTCTGTCGGCGCGATGCATGGAGAAGCCAGGTGGCTGAACCGATTCCGACAACATATCCCGAGAGAGAGCCATGTTTCCGTGAAACAGTGAATGTTAAAATCTCAGATATCTCTCTGGAAGGCAACCCTCGCTCGAATTTCGTCTACCTTGTTGACTGGACATTGGCGAGTAGTATACTTGGGAGTGTAGAGCGATGTGCCCGTTTTCGAAGCCTGACCAGAAGACCTCCATCTGCCCCTTCTGCGTCAATGTTGTTTTCGGTCAGCTTGCTGGGATTAAATCCATTGTCCTGGGTGGTGGTCCGAAGAGAGGATCTGCTTGGGGAAAGTCGTATTCCTGGTCGCAATGTTGGTAAATTGACGTTGCTCTTATATCCAATAGTTCTTCCCGGCTGTATGTAATACGATTTAAGATTTAGTGGTGTAACAATGTAAGAAATAATACATAGGGAAAAAAATATTGGCGCCATTTTATGAATCTAACTTTTGCTTAGTAACATTGGACATTTAACCCCATCTAGAGGTGCTAGACAGGAAAACATATATGTACTACAGTTTCTATGTCGCTCCCGCCCTATAGGGCGCACTGGTGAGTCTATTTGGCCTCATTCTCAGTCTGAGCTCTATTGCAGTTTGCCACGTAATCTCCCGAGTTCAGACCACATGCCGCGTTCACTTGCTAGTCAGAACTAGGAAACTTCAGACTTGCTAACTGGTTGTAGTTGCTGTATACACGTGTCGCGTTTCAGCACTTATAGCAAGTCGGAAATGTCCGAGTTTCCTAGTCCCGACTAGTAAGTGAACGCGACAATAGACATAGGTACAAGGGGGCAGTCTGCGGAGTGAGTAGCAGAGCAACAGAAGCTTGGTGAAACTGGACGTGGTTACACGGGCAAACCAGAAGCGCATAACGTTACAAATTCAAGGTGGATGTTATTTTCCTTTCTTTTGTGAAAAGAAAACATTGAAACGTGGATATTGTTAATTGAAGTAGGTAAGTAAAAGTAACTTGAAGTAACGCTACTTGGCTAGCAACCTCGTTATATTTTCGACTGGGAGAGTTGGCGCAAGTATGAACCAACGTCAATAACGTTATGGCTCGCTACAGGGTTCCAGCTAGCTAACATTAGGGAATGAGCTAATGAGACACCGTTAGGCTACTCGAAACCATGTTTTCGGCGTTGAAGTTCTTAACGTAGTTATTTGCTATATTAGGCTAATGATGTGAAATATACGCTGATAATAAATTATTACATTGTCGGTCACATGTAGAGGAGTTGTTGAACTACGAGGAAGGTAAGGGGGAAAACTATCAACCAGAATTACGTGAAATTACACTTTTAAAAATGGTTTAATTCCTGTCGAGAACCAAAGACTAGGCGAACTAGCGAAATATTTACGGTCTACATGAACATAAGTGGTAACTAAGTGGCTTCATATTAGCAACATGCTGTGCACATTATCTACCGTGTGGACAACCGCTGTAAATGAAGCTTTATAATCTAGCTGAACACCAGGTGGTTTGGTATCCTACCTGTTTCCACATACTTTATGGTCATGTAGTGTATGTGTCACGCATACATACTGCTCGTCGAACATCTCACTCCAGAATCATGGGCATTCATATGGAGTTGCCCCTCTCTTGCTACTTTAATTAACGGCCTCCTCTCTTCAGGGAAATGCATTTCACTAGATGTTGAGACATTGCTCCGGTGACTTGCTTCCATTCAGCCACAAGAGCATTAGTGAGGTCCGGCACTGATGTTGGATGATTAGGCCTGACTCGCAGTCAGCGTTCCAAAGGTGTTCATTGGAGTTGAGATCAGGGCTCTGTGCATGCCAGTCAAGTTCTTCCACACTGATCTCGACAAACCATTTCTGTGTGGACCTTGCTTTTAACACTTGGGCATTGTCATGCTGAAACGGGAAAGGGCTTGGTTCAAACATATTTTGCCACTTCAGTCAATCAGTCCATTTTTGAATTTGTGATAAAACTTTGTCAAGGAATTGTCAATAATTTGTCAAGGAATGCAGCTTGTTTATCCTATCAGTTGGTTACATTTTTCTAGGTGTTTCTGTAGGCCTAACAAAGTTTGTCCGAACTCAGCATGCGCGTGTGGAAGGAGCTGTCGTAAAGCAAGGGTATTTAGGGCGAAGAACTGTTTGATACTTTGCTTGGTTTATTTTTTTTATTATGCCTTGCGAATAGAACGCTAGACTCGAAGCAAATATTGTCTTCAAGAGAACTTAGACCAAATAGTTACAGTATTTTAAAAAATATATCAGAAAATACCATGGTTGTGTTCAATAGGGGCACACTGAAAATGAAGGTTATTTTTGTCCAACCAAACCTCCCTGTTTCATTATTTAGTTAGCCTACCACTGTTTTATTCACTTTGAAAATGTTTTCTTTCTGAACATGACCTAGGTTAACTAAGTCAATGCTGTCATGTGAAGGACTGTGTGGAGAGGCTCTCCTACTGTAGTCAATCTGAAAGCAGTAGTCCACTACTGTACATCTGAATGTGTGGAACTACTGCTGACTGGTCCAGACTCTCCCCGTCTGCAGCAACCTCCAAGAATGTTTCAGGCACTATGACACTGAATGTAGCATCGAAGAGATGTCTGAAGTGACCATTTTCTTTTTTTTGTACGTTAAGTAACAAGGTGCAGCATTTCTGCTGCCCTGTGTCTGGTTGCCATAGCGACGGGTGTCATTTCTCTTCTGAAATCTTGCGGTGAAAGCGTTGCCATTACACCTCGATCACATTATTGCATTTTGGTACACCAGAATTACATGAATTTCCAATGAAATGCTGCGTTTGCCTTGCAGCATTGCATTGCCCCGGGAGTTGCAGTGCCTTCGGTGTGGCACATATGTTGGATTTATCGAACGAATGCATCAAAATGTATGTGTAGATGACTTGACAGAAATGGTAGCAGAAGGTAAATGTTGACCTTTTTGTTGCACACATCCAGATGATGCTGTGTACTATTTTGTGCAATGACTCTGTCGGCGTGAACAAAGTTAGACGTGCGGGGCACAGGAGGATGAACTGTATAACAGTCAGTTAGTAGCATTTTTAGGAGGGGTAATTTTTTTAATCACTTTTGTGGATTTGGCTAAAAGTATAATATAGATATGTAGTTCTCTTGTCTCACTTAAGTCAGTCAGACTTAACCCAAGATGGCAATAAATTAATCAAAATACACATACGTAGCCTGATTAGTTAAGTATAGTAACCACCCCACTATTCTTAGTTCATAGTGTGATTGACACTGTCTGATAGAAAACATGTTCATTAATGCATGTTCTCCTCCTACTCATAGGTGTGTGGTGTTGGCAAGCAAGTGGACCTCCACCCGACTGCACCTCCAGAACTGTAGAGGCAGTCACTGCACCTGCAGGATTTGTCTGATAGATTTGGCTGAGCCTAGCTGAGTGCTGCAGTGTGTCCACCCAGGGAGGGAACCACCATGAGGCAGCTGAAGGGGAAGCCCAAGAAGGAGACGTCCAGGGACAAGAAGGAACGTAAGGCGGCCATGCAGGAGGCCCGGTCGCAGGTGGCCACAGTGGTTCTACCCACGTTGGCTGTGGTGGTGCTGCTCATCGTAGTCTTTGTCTACGTGGCCTCCATGCCCAGAGCCATAGAGTAGTGACCAGTTCCACACCCCTCACCTTGGCCCTAGCCCCTCAATTTTAGTATGTATGTGGGTTTTTAATAGGTATAAGCAGTGTCAGGGTTCTCCAACGCTGTTTCTGGAGAGCTTCCGTCCTGTAGGTCTTCACTCCGACCCTGTTCCTGGAGCGCTTCCATCCTGTAGGTCTTCACTCCGAACCTGTTCCTGGAGACCCTAAACATACAGGATGGTAGTTCTCCAGGAACCGTGTTGGAGAGCCCTGAGCAGTATAGTTGTAATTCCACCATAGGAGCAATATCTAATAGTTCTGGGCCAAGGGGAAGGGTAGGGACCGGCTCTAAGATGACTGGGCCCCAATGGGGATGCATGCCCCTGCCCTGCCACCATGGACTGGGTCCCAATTTACCCAGAGACTTGCTGCACCCAAAGGATGACCCCAAACCACCGCTCCCCCTGACTGCCAGCTTAACATGCATATAGACATTTTCTGGTCACTCATCCCATCCTCACCCCATTCCACCTTTTCGCTCTCATCCCTCTTTCTCTCATATTGATCTGTCTGTGTGGTCCTCAGGGACCTGCCATTTGTCTTAATTGATGTGTCCTCCAAAGTGCAGTTTTGCCTCGAGAGAATTGAGCTGCAAAACAATCAGATTTAATGAGGTATTACGGTAGTGGCTTCATAGGTGCCTTTTGATGGCTGAAGATGTGTGGCAACTAAGGCAGCCATGTTGGCTCAAGGGTGGAACTTATGTCCATTACATCAGTGTTTGCCAACCCTGGTCTTCGAGTACCTCCAACAGTACACCTTTTTATTGAAACCCTGGACAAACACACCTGACTCAACTGATCATCAAGCCTCAATCAGCTGAATGAGGTCGGTTGCTGTTGGGGGTACTGGAGGACCAGGGTTGGGAAACACTGCATTACATGTCTATCAATTGCTCTGTAACAACGGTAGGATTTATTTTTGTTCTGGTGCTGTCTTAGTTTCAATTTCCTGTTTACAAAAGGACTTTTAGTGCATAGCTTGCCAAGTTTGACCTGGGGATGTTTTAATCAGGTGACAGGTTGAGGAAGTGTGACTAAATTAATCTACTGGCATTGTTGAGCAATGTGTTTTAAGATTAAAGTCACATGACAAAGGCCAGCAGTCCAAGCTATGTCTGTAGAATGTATACATCCACAAATGTGGTTTTGTTTTTTTTAAAGAAAAAGAAATGTATTTTAACATGCCAGCAATTGGTCCTGTCTGTTCGAATAGTTGAATGCAACTCAGGATTTTGTCCTGATTGAATGTGGTGTTTGTACTGGACAGATTGTGAATATGTCACAGGAGAACATGACACTGTATTCCATGTACAATCCCAGCGCTACACACTTTGTAATTTTTTTAAGCTACTGACAACTTTGACTTTTGAGTTGCTCAGTATGACATCTGTGCAGATGAGGAAAATATGTGCCTTATGTTTGACAATGAGCCGTTTCAGTTAATAAAGAACTGAAAGACTTGTTTGTTCTCGTCCCCTCAAACTCTATTCTAGACCTCGATGCCAGATCCACTGCTTTTTTTTCTCCCCCCCCCCACACTGTTCCCCTCTACTCTGGGACTGCTTTAGGCCTGGGACACCAGGTGGGTGCAACTAATTTGGGTAAAACAGAAAACCAGCTGGCTCTGGACCTTGTAGGGTAAGAGTTGAATACCCTTGCTCTAGTCTATTTGCTGGCATTGTGTACCTTTACCCCATGTGCAGTAATGCAGATAGAGCAGTAGTCACCTGGTATCCTCTAGGAACACTGAAGAGCACAGAGTCCCTACTGTCCCCTAAGTGTACTGTATTTCCCTGTTGCTCAAGGTCTTTACATTGAGAGACTGGTGCTATGGATGTGTCCTTCAGTGAGGTACAAGAGATTGTACATTTGAGTCTGAAAGACAAGTCTGAAGCTATCCTTAATATGTTGGGATTGAACTTGATAGTATCTGTGACTTAACATGGAATAGACCTAGCCTATTTTATACATAACAGAGGAGTTATATCTGATTTTGTTATCCAGCAGTAATTGACTGCATAGGGCTCATGTAAAACAGCCTCAGGAAAATCCTTTGAAAATACGACCCATTCCGTATCATTAGACATGCTAAATTGGCCTCCTGTCACAATCTATCAATTGGATTTGACTCTGCCCTGTAATCTGAGGGTAGGCAAGGATGATAAGGGAAAGAACATGATCTAAGAATGTGCTCCTTAAAAAGCTTAAAGCTGCATAAGACAGCACATTAAATCTGAGACTGGTGAATCCTCTGTGTAGATTGGTGTTTTTTAATGAGCAGCTGTCTCCTTAAATGTTAGAGCATCGAAAAGGTTATTAAACCTGAGACCCCAACAAATATTGCTTTTCATTATGTGCTTTTCATTTATCTGAATGTACAGCCCTTTTATATTTAGCCTCAGAGGTTTACCATTTTATTGTTAGGAAAACCAGGGATACAAGTAGGACAACAATTTGACATAAACAGTTATATTCGTTAGTTAATTTTGTTACTTATGTCAGAGAAAGCAAAAACCTGTTTTGAAAATGATTTTCTATGAATGTTGTACGTACAGAAATTGCTCAGTGGTAAATTAATATCCAACTAGTCAGTGACCACGAGTTTATTACAGCAACTATGATCCCATTACACTATTATAGACATGTCCTTGGATTTCCTATGATCTATGTAGTTGAACACCTAACGACACTTGAGCATCAAAGACATGTTCGTGAGAGTCAGCTTTTCATAGATTTTCGATAACTCTACGGACGTTTTTGTAAAAAAGGCTCGGGGGGGGGGGGCATCAGGATCCGCATTTGTCTCACAAACAGCGCTCTAGCCAGGCCCCCGTTAATCACACTGACAAAGCCGGTGCGGAAGAAATGGATGAATCCAATGGTACAACCCAGAAGTATGTAGCTCAAACACACAATGTTTAAAAGGGGTTAGAAGTACAAATCACGCCGGCGTTGCAGTGGGAAATATAGAAGGTTAAGCTGAGACACTCCAGCACCTCGCACCATACCCCTTCTTCCTTTTATCTATCCACGATGCGGCAAAAATACACAGCAGACCATTACCTTGGAGAAGAGCTGTAGTCTAACAAGATGTCTGTTTGAATTAATCCAGCCTCTTCCCTATGCTGAAGTCTCGTTTCTCTTCCTGGTGTCTCATTAAAAGTTGGAGACAGATGGTGCAATGCAAGTCAAGCATGGCTGACTTCGTATATCGACCTCTATCTCTGTGCCATATCTCTCTATCCCAATACCTGCTGGGGTTAGAAGTGTAGTGGTTTGGGATTAAAAACTTGACCTCAGAGACAAACATTGAGAATGGAAGTCATTCAGAACACTGAAATGTTCAAACCATTACATGGAAATGCGCATTATTTTCCTTGTCTTCTAGGTCAACTGATCCCCTTGAACAGGATATGGTCTAAACACCGTCTCTGTCAAGGACTCAAGAACAGCAGTTTATTAGTAAACATTCATAATCACCCTCCTTTCTCCCCATCTCTAGGCCAATTCTAGACCTAGCACATGGACACTGATGAGTAGTCATTGAAAATGCTGGATAGAGGGGTTCAGTGAAGGTGGAGTGAAATGTGGGTCAGTGTGTCAGAGGAGACTAGATAGTTGTTCAGATACACCCCAACTCTGTCAGCGCAGGAAGAGGGAACAGGTATGACCTCTCATTATTGTGCCAGTTTGATGAGTCTCAGGCACCAGAATTTGTTATTGTAAGCAAGCAAACAGTTACGGGCTTTACCAACCCTGCTCATGTTTTTATATGCCACACTTACATGAAACTCTTTCCCACTACGTTCAGCTTCCCAGGAACAGCGCCCAGTCAGACCATCTCTACGCAGCACCTGTGGACACTCATCAAATCTCTTTGTGATATAGATTCTGATGTTGCACAGAATTTCTATCTTCAAAGATGGAAGGCAGGCTGGAGGATGTGAAATCATGTGGCTTTTGACGAGATGGGCTATATCTTTTGTCAGATTTGAATTTTGGAGCAGGTTAGGAGAACTAACGCAGCAGGTTAGGAGAATTAGGTACATTTAGGGAAAAGGGTTAGCTGAAATGCAACAACAAAAGCTGAATACCCTTTAGCCATGACCGAATAGGTGGGGCATTCTTCTACTTCTATGGTATTATGGTGCTACATAAACATACTGTAATGACCTGGCTAGAGCATAGATGATCAAATGTCCAGACAGAGGATTGTGTATTTGAATTCCCGGTTTATTAACCAAACTCAACACAGGCTTCTGTTTGGCCATAACCCACGCCAAATAAACCAAGGAAAACAGTACCAAACAACAGTGATCCATCTCTTAAGACCAGACGTAAAATGGGAGAACAAAGGGTAAATGTGGTCTTAAACGCGCGGTGCTTAATTCTATCAAATATGTGTCACGTTGCAAATAGACACTCACCAGACAGTGAGAATGAGGGGCCTACAGTCGTGAAAAACAAAGGAAACCAAATAAATAAAGTTGTGATGGAAACTAAGAAATCCCTAGATTTGTTTAGTCGGAGTGAGGGTTTTGAGGAAGTCACGAGGAGTGTCATAGATGCGTTGGGTGAGGGGTCGGTGAGAGTCACAAGCTGGTCTTATTCAGATTTGTGGTGTCCTCTGAACAGAAGAGGTGTGCATTATGCCTCCAAAAAGATTTTTGAATGGAATGATTTGTGCACGGATTTCCTGAAGCATGGCGCCTATCAAGGGGGGTTATCTATGGGGTTTCACATGAAATGGATGCAGATGATTTACCTGAGGAAGTAGGTGAAGTGATTGGTGCACATTGCCTGACCCACTTCGTCCATATCAACGTTTGTTTTTGTCTAAATCTCTCCCTTTTCATGTAAAGCTAGGATTTTTGCACAAGCCCCTCCAGTGTTAATACAGGCAAAAGATTTGGGCATGTATCAAGTGTATGCAGATGGGAAGAATATGATATGCAGCTGACGTTATATGCTGCAACTGTGGTGGCGAACATGCGCCGAGTCCCTGGATTGCCATGTTAGGGTGAAGGAGACAGAGGTTGCGATAATAAGGACTGCAGTTTGTTTCCTATCTGTGAGTGTTGAGAAGAGTGGAGACTGCACAAGTGAAGTGGAGACTGCACCAGTGAAGAGGAGACTGCACAAGTGAAGGTTTTTCAACAATCAATGGATCCTGATATATAACATGTGAAAAAGTGGACTTTGTATAATTTATTACTATGGTCATGAACTGCACTGCACAAACGAAGAAGAAATCAGAGAAAATGTGCAAGAAATCCTGTCAAAGAATGTTTCTGTCATCACAGGCCCCTGCTTCTGCACAGGGATGGGACTTGTTTTGGAATATGACTGGAGTGGGGTGCTTTTTTGTGTGTCTATTTTAGTATTTTTTATGATGTTTTTCCCCCTTTCCTAGAATGGTTATTTTTTCTATAGTTTACCACTGTGCAGCAGGTGGCGGCATGCACCTCTAATTCTTGTTTGCAATCCGCTATTATACAGAAGAAAACAATGATTCTTATTGACCTCCATACAAAAATGATTTACTTTGTGGACTTATTTTCGTGAGCTCGGTGCATTTTTTGACTGAGGTCAGAGCCGAGGCTATGGACATTGTCCATGAGGACAGCATTATGAGTATGGTCGACATACGGAAGAAGATGGGGACCGCAAAGCGTACAAAAAAGCACTAAATAAGGCATGGTCCTATTGTGCAGATGGTAAGGTCCATGAGAGTGAGGGGGAATTACCTAAGTGGCAAGTGTGCTGGAAATCCCAGAGTCTTGTCCCGATGGTTATGATAAAGATGATTTTGGCCCAGTGGGAGTAAGATTCTTGGAGAAAGTGCATCCTTGCCTTTTGGCTGATTCATATGTGGTATCACGTTGGGTGGGAAAGAAGTTGGGGACTGTTAAATCGGTAACCCAAAGTAGACTCGTGATGTTTTTTTGTTTTTTTTCTTCTGCCAAGAGGGAGCTGGTGCTCTATGCCACACAACTCAGGTCAATATCTGTTTCTTGCATTGCTCTTAGGACCAAGGCACCATTGAAAGGAGTGTTTTTTCAGGGAGTGTTAAGTGTGGATCAGTTGTTCAAGATTCACGTTCAAGATTCCCAGTGTTTGTGACGCCCGTCGTTTGGTGCGACGCAGACCCGGTGGCGAGTGGGTGAATCAAAGGAGATACTGTCTGTCCTTTTGAGTTTGTAATCAGTCTTTACCTGACAAAGTCATGTTAGGATATACAGTATCAGTTATCCTGTTAGAGTTTTTGTGCTGAACCCACTGCTGTGTTTCAGGTGGCACATTTATGATCATGTTGCAGCAGTGTGTAGGAGGGAGATTCCAAGATGTGAGAAGTGTGCAGGACGGCATGGGACAGAGGAATGTGTTGTTTTGGTGGAACAAGTTGTGTGTGTCAACTGTAGGGGTGCCCATGTTGCTGGGGATCGGAATTGTCCTGTGTGAGGGAGGCAGGTCGAGGTGACAAGGGTCAGAGTTGTGTTAGAGGTGTCGCTACAGATCCGGGATAGATCTTGGGCTGTGTCGCAGACAGCCGCAACCAGGAGACTCATGAGGCGGTGCCCAGCGTTGTAGCGACTCATGTGGCAGGCCAGGCGCATCCTCCGACACATTGGTGTGGTTGACTTCCGGGTTAAGCGAGCAGTGTGTCAAGAAGCAGTGCGGCTTGGCAGGGTCGTGTTTCGGCGGACACATGGCTCTCGACCTTTGCCTCTCCAGAGTCCGTACTGACTTGCCTAGTTAAATAAAGATAAAATAAAATTTAAATACAAACCAACTGGCTCCAGGTCATCTAGAAGTCTTTGCTAGGTAAAGCCCCGCCTTATCTCAGCTCACTGGTCACCATAGCAACACTCCGCAGCCGCATGCGCTCCAGCAGGTATATTTCATTGGTCATCCCCAAAGCCAACACTTACTTTGGCCACCTTTCCTTACAGTTCTCTGCTGTCAATGACAGGAACGAATTGCAAAAATCACTGAAACTCGAGTCTTATATCTCCCTTTCTAACTTTAAGCATCAGCTGTCAGAGCAGCTTACTGATCATTGGACCTGTACACAGCCAATCTGTAAATAGCACACCCGACTACCTCATCCCCATATTATTACTTACCCTCTTGCTCTTTTGCACCCCAGTATCTCTACTTGCACATCATCATCTGCACATCTATCACTCCAGTATTAATGCTAAATTCTAATTATTTCGCCTCTATGGCCTATTTATTGCCAACCTCCCTACTCTTCTACATTTGCACACATTGTACATAGATTTTTCTATTTTTCTTTTCTATTGTGTTATTGACTGTACGTTTGTTTATGTGTAACTGTTGTTTTGTCGCACTGCTTTGCTTTATCTTGGCCAGGTCGCAGTTGTAAATGGGAACTTGTTCTCAACTGGCCTACCTGGTGAAATAACAAAATAAAAAGTGTGGATGAAATGGAGAAGAAGTTGGTGTAGCAACAGCTGTGCTGAAACAATATGTCAAATCGAATGTTATTTGTCACATGCGCCCAATAGAACAGGTGTAGACCTTACCATGAAATGCTTATTTACAAGCCCTTAATTAAACAACAACACAGTTCAAGGACTAGATTTAAGAAAATATTTACAAAATAAACTACATACATTTTTAAAAATAACAAGTAACACAATAAAATAACTATAACGAGGCCATATACGCGGGGTACCTGTACTGAGTCAATGTGCGGGGGTTAGTTGTGGTAATTTGTACATGTAGGTAGGGGTAAAGTGACTATGCATAGATAATAAACAGCGAGTAGCAGCAGTCTAAAATTAAAGGGTGGTGTGGGGGGTGTCAATGGTCTGGGTGACCATTTGATTAATTGTTCAGCAGTCTTATGGCTTGGAGGTAGAAGCTGTTAAGGAGCCTTTTGGACCTAGACTTGGTGTTCTGGTACTGTTTGCTGTGCTGTAGCAGAGAGAAGAGTCTATGACTTGGGTGACTGGTTTAGATTTTTTGGGGGGCCTTCCTCTGACACTGCCTAGTATATACAGTAGGTCCTGGATTGCAGGAAGCTTGGCCCCAGTGATGTACTGGGCTGTACACACTACCCTCTGTAGCGTCATACCGGGCGGTGATGCAACCGGTCAGGATGCTCTCAATGATGCAGCTGTAGAACTTTTTGAGGATCTGGGGACCCATGCCAAATATTTTCAGTCTCCTGAGGGGGAAAAGGTTTTGTCGTGCCCTCTTCACGACTGTCTTGGTATGTTTGGACCATGATAGTTTGTTGGTGATGTGGACACCAAGGAACTTGAAACTCTCGAACCGCTCCACTACAGCCCCGGGCCTGTTCAGACCTTTTCCTGTAGTCCACTATCAGCTCCTTTGTCTTGCTCACATAGAGGGAGAGCTTGTTGTCCTAGTACCACACTGCCAGTTCTCTGACCTCCCTATAAGCTCTCTCATCGTTGTCGGTGATCAGGCCTACCACTGTTGTGTCGTCAGCAAACTTAAGGATGGTGTTGGAGTCGTGCTTGGTCACAGTCATGGGTGAACACGGAGTACAGGAATGGACTAGTTCAAAGAAGTGAAAGCCTATCAGTGCTTCTGAAGTTTGAGAAGATTATGCCGGGGTAAGTACAGATAAGATTCCTTAGTTTCAATGTCAGAGAATGTGTCCCATCCCCATTGCGGTGTTTTAAATGCCAAAGAATGGGACATGTAGCTGTTCATTGTAAAGGAAGGAAGAGATGTGGAGGGGAACATTCTTACAGTGAATATGGGAGTAATGTGAAGGTTAAGTATTGTAATTGTGCGGGGGACATGGTGCAGCATTTGGTGGATGCCAGGTGCAGAGAGAGGCTCAGAGATATATAATTAGTCATGATCTATCGTATGCAGAGTCTGTAAGACATATTGGTGAAACTACAATGTGGAATGATGGAGCTTCCATGGCTGCTCCTGTAGGAAGTGGACCTAATGTTGGGGCTTGTGTTTCTGCTGGTCCTGGCATGTTTTGGAGGTCTGTTCAGAAATCGTGTTCTCATGAATGTGCGGTGTCAAAGGTCACTTTGATAATGAGTAAAGTTGACTGAATAGCTTTTATTGGTAAGGTTATCAATACTTCCCGGGTTGTGGAAAGCAGAAATGTCAGGTTGAAGGTTATTGTGGAGACTGCAAAAGAGAGATTGGGGTAACAGATGTTACTGTTGAAATGGTTGTTGGCATGCTGAACAATCCTAATAGTGGAGTGTTTCAGCATGATAATGTTTAATGGCGTTGGGGAGGGGGAGGGTGTAGTATACCTTAGTAGGGATTTATTTGTTTTTATTTTATTTTCATGGTAGCACAGATCATGATTGATCGTGCATTCCAGCACAGTAGGTGGCGGGATTTACTTAAACGATTGTTTGTGGACCGCCATTATATCATAGAAGAAGAAGTCTTTCGCGGACAGATTTTGGGGGACCGGGAAGATGGTGGAAATTGAGGTTTTGTTTGAAACTGCGAGTGAGTCAAGTGAAGCTAATAGTACAGCAAGTGAGAATGAGTGGGTTACAGGGACGAATAAAAAGGGAAACGAGCAGTAAAAGCTATGTTGGAAAATAGGGAACTGCTAGACCTGTTTTTGGTTGGAGTCAGGGTTTTGAATCAATGCTACTTGGAAATCCGTTTAACGTCTCCAGGAAAATCTGGAATGTGTTGGAAGAAAGTGTGTAGTCGGTGAAAGTCACAAGAAGTGGTCTCATTTCGATTGTTTTGCGTGTGCGGAGTAGAACGCTTCCTGCATGGATTTTCGTAGCAGGGCGCCTATCAATTGGGTTATTTCTGGGGTGGTGTAAGAAATAAAGGCAGAGGATATAACTGAAGACATCGATGGAGTGGTTGGTGCACGTCGATTGACGTGGATGGAGTAAAGAAGTTAACTTCATCCATGCTACTTTCTTTGATGAACATATGAAGTTAGGATTCATGAGATACCCTGTAAGAGCTTTTGTGCACAAGCCCCTTCAGTGGCATTAATGTAAAAGATTTGGTCTTATGTCAAGTGTGTGCAGAAGGGAATAATATCATATGCCAGATGAAGGGAAATGCTGCAACTGTGGAGGTGAACATGTGCCTGAATTTTTGGTGTGCCTTGTTAGGGTGAAGGAGAATGAGGTTGTAAGGGTGTCCTATCTGGAGGCGGGGAGAAAATTGGAAGGAACGAGTGGCGGGGAAGAAGTAATGGTAGTAGAGCCACCACGACCTGTGAATGTTTCTCATCAACCGAGGGATAGTGAAATGCTACATGTTAAAAAGGTGGACTTTGTATTATTTATTGCAATGGTCAAACTACAGCACAATTGGAGATAATTCTAAGAAAATTGGAGTCATTGTGAATGCCGCTGAACGTTTTCTGGGTCTTCATGATTTCACAGCCAAGGCGGATGTATTTTGAAGTGGACTGTGATTGATGTATGATGTTTTTTAGTTGATGTGTTTTATTTTGTATGATGTCGTTTTCCATATTTCCCGGAGTTGCTTAATCCATTTTTTAAAAGTAGTTTATTCAATAACCCGTCCAGCTGGTGGCGGTAATGCACCATTAACATTGGATGCCAACCGCCGTTAAACCCCATCGAAGAAGAAGTAATCCCTCTCGCTTCGACTCATCTCAAACATTTTATTCATATTTACCATATTGGATCACTCTTTTGGGTAATTGCTGAAAAAATATATTTTTCGATAGTGTTATTTTCCTGGAAAAGATAGGTAAGTGTATGTTAACTATTAATTGTTCACCTCTTTTGGCGGATGGTTTATTCGAGTTTTGAAAGGTGTCCAGCAAGCTAACAGGCCTTGGATTTAACTAGCTAACGTTAGCCCTGCTAGCTAGCTATTTGCGTAGCCAAGCTTATGAATCTTGATACTAGGTTGTGTTTTTTAATGTTGGTATTTCTAACGCTAAAACGTTTATTTGGTTGGATGTGAAAGTTCCAAGTTGTGACAATCCAGTCTTTTAGCGAGCTAACGTTGGTTGTTGGAAGGGGGCGGGACGGTGCTTAGTCAAGAAAAACACCGCAAAGCCATCTAGCGCGACCTTTTATATACAGTACTTTGGCTTGACAAGCTACTGTAGCTAGCTTGTCCCCGGTATAAACGTACCTTTAACTTGTCTCCAGGTATTTGTTATTGCAGATCACGGTTGTTCGCATTGAAATGAATGTTTAAGCATTTCTGATGCATTTACAACATCTTTAGCTACCATCTGAAAGATACAAACTGTTAAGATTGCCTGTAGATACCAACCGTTCCGTTACGCTTGTTTACACTGAGCTGCAGCGTTAACAAGCATAACGGTATATTCTTGCAAACTGTTGAGTACTTTCGGGGAGTTAGCTAGATGGGAGTAACTATTGCAGCAGGACAGCATTTGCAAATATGCATATTAGAAATGGGGACGTTTGTGTTACCTACAAGTTACTCGTGTCATGATCTGTAAAAAGCAGTTGAAACAATATGTTTGTGTTTTAGATTATAATGTCAAATAAAATGTTGCTCATTAGAACATAATAATTCTGTTTTTACCTTCTTTAAATTCCCCTTTCTCCCAGGAGAATGGCTGCTGCCGAGGTGAACGATAGTTCTGCCCTAACAAAGGAGGAAAATGAGCTTATGGAAGTGGTGGCCGAAGGCGAGCACACAGAGAACTACCAGACACTCATCGATGCTGGACTGCGGCAGAACGTGGCTGAAAGTCTCGACAACATATTCTCAACCGGTGGGGCAGTCTAATCTATTTTCTAAAGATACATGATGTTGCTCGAGGTTCCATGAAAGGCCAGTTTGTAATAGTAGTAATCTGTATTGTACCCACAGGGTTGCTGGCGTACGCTGACCTAGAAGAGGGGGTCATCGATGCTCTGCGGGCATTGCATGAAGAGGGAGCGCTGTCTGTACTCTCACAGTTCAAAGAAAGTGACCTATCTCATGTGCAGGTGAGTTACAGGGGGAGCTGAATGAATGGAAGTCAGTTTTAATGATACATTCGAGTCTAAGAAGTTGACATTGAGGGGTCTATCATTTTTCCTCCAATACATAAAGCAATTCTGCTGTGGTTTTAATTTCCAGAACAAAAGTGATTTTCTTTGTGCAGCTATGAAGACTTACAGACAGAGGGAAAAACAAGGAAGTAAAGTACAAGGAAGTAAAGTACAAGAATCCACTAAGGGTCCTGCTGAGTCCAAGATCAAGGTAAAATGCAGCAGTTTGAAAGTTCATTGAGTTGCGTCATTAGAACTTCCTGTGTGTGTCTGTACACCTGCTCAGGTTGTGTAGTTATGTAGTGGTTATGCTAATGTCTGTGTTCCCCAGGCTCTGCTGGAGCGGACAGGATACACCCTGGACGTCACCACCGAACAGAGGAAATACGGAGGGCCCCCACCAGAGGAAGTGTTTAAAGGAGCACAGCCTGGGATTGGAACTGAGGTAAAGCTGCTGGAGTTGCTTCATTTTCAAGTGACATTATTTGAAAGGGTCATGGTCATCATGGCAAAGCCATTGACTGCTATAGAGAAGATAAATTAGTTTGCCAGACTGTGGTTCCAAGAATGTCAACAGAAAAGTTTTATATTCCCTGATCACATTGTGTAACCCTCACTCAGGCTCTGTTTTCTGCCTTTAGGTGTTTGTGGGAAAGATCCCCAGGGACCTGTATGAAGATGAGCTGGTGCCTCTGTTTGAGAAGGCTGGTCCAATCTGGGACCTGAGGTTAATGATGGACCCCCTCTCGGGTCAGAACCGGGGATACGCCTTCATCACCTTCTGCGGCAAGGATGCAGCAACTGAGGCAGTGAAACTTGTAAGTCCCTGCAGCCAGTCTATAGTCTTAGTTTATCTTCAAGAACCAAGGTGCTGTTTCCCAGGCACCGATTAAGCCTGGTCCTGCACTAAAAATCCCTTTCAATCGAGAATCTTCATTGGGTGTGCTTTTTAGTCTAAGGTCAGAGTTAATCTTTGTCTGAGAAACCGGCCCAAGATGTGATACATATTTAATTGGAGCAGTTGTCGGACCATTTTCAGCTACCCTTTTCAACTCTACAATGTCATCTTTCCCCTACTCTTGTTTTCAGTGTGACAACTATGAAATCCGGTCTAGGAAATACCTTGGAGTATGCAAATCCGTAGCAAACAACCGGCTGTTTGTCGGATCAATCCCAAAAAACAAGACCAGAGAGAATATATTGGAGGACTTCAGCAAAGTCACAGGTCAGTTAAGTGCAGACCAATTTTGTTTACATTGTTTTATGTTCTGTGGGTCATCATTGGTCAGATATCAGTGATGTGACTCTCCTTCTTCCTCCAGAGGGGCTTCAGGAAGTGATCCTCTACCCCCAGACGGATGACAAGGAGAAGAACCGTGGCTTCTGTTTCCTGGAGTACGAGGACCACAAGTCTGCAGCCGAGGCCCGCCTCTGCCTCATGAGTGACACGGTGATGGTGTGGGGGAACCCGGTCACTGTGGAGTGGGCTAACCCGGTCACTGAGCGCAATGCGGGTGCCTTGGCCCAGGTGAGTCATCTCTCTCTCTCACTTTGTGGATCTCACTCACTCTCTCACACTTCTTTCTTTCTCTCCCCATCTCTTGTTTTTGTTTTACCCCCTCTGTGTTCCACTCCTGTTGTCTTTTATTCAACTTGTGCTTTTATTTATACTTTTCTAAACTGAGTTGAACTTTGATGTCCGTCAGCAGGTGAAGGTCTTGTTTGTCAGGAAGCTGGCCGCCTCCGTCACAGAGGAGCTACTGGAGAAGACCTTCTCTGCGTTTGGCAAAGTGGACCGGTTGAATAAGATAGAAGACTACGCCTTTGTCCACTTTGAAGACAAGGACGCAGCTGTGAAGGTGGGTTAAAACATATTCATTGTTTTCTGTTTTTTATGGGAGGGGGGTTTACCTTGTTTCGGCTATGTAACAATTTTCCTGTTTGTCTTAGGCAATGGCAGAAATGAATGGGAAGGAGCTGGGGGGAGGGGAGATTGAGATAAGAATGGCAAAGAGGAAGAAGGCTCGAAATGCTCAGCGCCAAGCCACCAGAAACCGAAGGTGAGGCCACAGAGAGACTGGGATTTACTAACATCTATTATCTGATTGAGTAGATCTCCCGTCATGGAATTACATTGAAGCTGATATGTTTTCTACAGGAATGATGCCGATTACAACCACCCACCGCCACGCATACCTCCACCAGATAGGGTCCGTGGCCGAGGGGGTGGGGACTATGCCGCCTATCCCCCAGACTACAACAGCTACGATGACTACTACGGCTTTGACTATCACGACCCCCGCAGAGGTTACGAGGACCCCCACTACGGTTACGAGGACCCCCGCAGAGGTTACGAGGACCCCCACTACGGTTACGAGGACCCCCACTACGGTTATGAGGACCCCCACTACGGTTACGAGGACCCCCACTACGGCTACGAGGACTTTTACAGCATGAGGGGCCATGGCAGACTGCCCAGCAGGGATAGCCTACCCCCACCCAGGGACCGCAGACCACCACCCACACAGGGCTATGTGCAGAGGGGTCCACCCATCGGAGGGCCCAGGGATGGCAGAGTAAGGGCCCGTGGGGGACCCTTCCAGCCACAGAGGGGCCGCGGTAACCGAAAAGCCAGGGGGAACCATGGGGGCGGGAAGAGGAAGGCAGACGTCTTCAACCAGCCTGACTCAAAGCGCCGGCAGACCAACTAGCAGAACTGGGGCTCTCAGCCCATCGCCCAGCAGCAAGGTGGCGACTATTTCGGTAACTATGTTTAAGGTAATGAAGAAGACACATGAAAAAGGCATTTGACAAAAATACAACAACAAATGCCCCCCGAAAAAACATTTGGCTGCAGTTCTTTTTACTTTTTATTCTCTATCCCTCACGAAGAAAAGAAACATCACTGAGAGAAAGTGGTCAGACCCCCAGAATCTGCTTGATTGGCTAGAATTGTATTTTGGCCTATAGATGTGAATGTAACTGTTTTGCTAAATCCTTTCTTACTGTTACATGGGACTTATGTTTTAACACATCACTTTTACCTAAAAGTTTTTTTTTTTTTTTTGCCGGTACAATAACTTCCTATGTTTTCTTTGGGAAGCCATTGAAGTTTCTCTGTTTGTATTCATAACTTTTTATGTTTATTCCGTTTCAATAAAATTGTTTTATTTAATTGCCAGATACCATCAAATTTAATGTTGTCATTCAGTATTTAGTTTCGCATTTCACATTTGGAACAAGATTTTCTCAGCTTTTTGCTCATGGAATAAATCAAGAGACCAAATTTCAATTATCAGAATTTATGACAGTGCACAAACAATGTATGAATGACTGAATAAAAATATTTTGACTCTTATTTTTTTAATTGTATTTTTTATTCAGGAAATGCCACTCTTATGATCTGGTAACACCATAGCAGCTTGTTTGTACCTTAATCTTTTACGTTGGATTAAACTGGAAGACCAGAACAACCAAGAATTCAGATACATTCCACTTCCCGGAAGTTCCTGGATCAGCTGCAGCTCACCTCCACTCAAACACCACGAGGCAATTACTCAGTGATTTGCTATTTTTTTTTTTTTTACCTTTATTTTACTAGGCAAGTCAGTTAAGAACAAATTCTTATTTTCAATGACGGCCTTGGAACAGTGGGTTAACTGCCTGTTCAGGGGCAGAACGACAGCTTTGTACCTTGTCAGCTCGGCGGTTTGAACTCGCAACCTTCCGGTTACTAGTCCAACGCTCTAACCACTAGTCTACCCTGCCGCCCCTATTACAGACCAAGAATCTCCAAAGGGTTAAAAAGTTATTAGCAAATGATCATAAGTTTGTCTTTTGTCACTGTAGCAATGACCCCTCAAGCCCTTCAGTATTTCCGTAGAGAAATGCTCAGAGCAAACATCTTTGGTCCCATTATATCACTATTTGTTTTCTCCTTTTATTCCAACTTATCCAGGTGGTGAAGGGAGAGCAGCATCGCTTGAATGAGGAACAAACTCAACCTGAACTGTGTTCCTTTACAAAAGGGTGAGCTATTATACTGAACAAGAATATAAACGCAACATGGAACAATTTCATAGATTTTTTTATTGAGTTTCAGTTCATATTAGGAAATCAGTCCAAATAAAATAATTAGTGCCTAATCTATGGATTTCACATAACTGGGCAGGGGTGCATCCATGGGTGGGCCTGGTAGGGCACAGGCCCACACACTTGGGAGCCAGGTCCAGCAAATACAGACAGAAATACTCCCCAGTTTCATCAGCTGTCCTGGTGGCTGGTCTCAGACGATCCCACAGGTGAAGAAGCCGGATGTAGTGGTCCTGGGCTGCTGTGGTTAAATGTCGTCTACGGTTGTGAGGCGGGTTGGACGTACTGCCAAATTCTCTAAAATGAAAGAGGTGACTTATGGTATAGAAATTAACATATTATTCTCTGGCAACATCTCTGGAGGACATTCCCGCAGTCAGCATGTCAATTACACCCTTCGTCAACTTTAGACATTTGTGGCATTGTGTTGTGACACAACTGCATGTTTTAGAGTGACCTTTTATTGTCCCCAGCACAAGGTGCACCTGTCATGATCATGCTGTTTAATCAGCTTCTTGATATGCCTCGTCAGTCAGTCAGGTGGATGGATTATCTTGGCAAATGAGAAATGCTCACTAATAGGGATGTAAAATTTGTGCACAATATTTGAGAGAATAAGCTTTTTGTGCATATTGAACATTTCTGGGGTGCCTGATGTAGACCTAAGGGTCGACAGGTTTGTTATAAATAAAACCACCCGGGAGCATGAGCAGCAAGTTTGTTCTGGTGGTGAGTCTGCCGGTCTGTTTTTCTGCATCTGTACGATACTTTGTTCATTTTTTTTATATACAATACAATGTTAATAATGTAATTATATTTTGACTTATTTTAATAATACCCTGATAATGTATTATAAAACAGGCAGATCGGCATAAAGGAGGCTACAGCTGTAGCATGTGGGTACTACAACAGTCCATGCTATCGGGGACCCTTGGGACATCCCAACCCCATTGAAGTTTAACTTTAAGATGGCGGTTGGGAACTTGGGCCGGTGGCCGATAGGTCTCTGGTTCGAGTCCGTCTTGACTTGGTGGGAGATATGTCAACGTGCCCTTGGACGGGGCGCTTCACCCTGGTTGCTCCTGTAGGTCGTTCTGGATGGGAGTCAGCTAGATGACTGAATGTAGTGTAAATGTTGAGCGGCTTCACTGCAGGTAGATTGTATGTTTTAATATTTTTAATATTTTAAAAATAAAACATTAAGATGGTTAAGTTTAGGGTAGGGACGTCAAGGATCCCAGATAGCACTGACAATACTATAACATGGCTGCTTTTACTCTTCTCTGAACAGCTGATTTAACCACAAAATGTAAACATGACGTTCTTAATTGCAAATTAGTATTGTCTTGAGCTGTTGCCATATGCCATTGTGTATAGTGGTCAGCAGAGGGGGCTAGAAGACACATTCTTATCTTAACATTTCAAAGCCTCTTTGCAAGAGCTCAAAGTCAACAAATCAATTTTAACCTTCAAATTCTGAATGCATTGTGTGCACCCCTGGGTCAACCTAAGATCTCTGCTAAAGCACACGGTTGCCAAACCAACCAATAATACAACAGATACAAAAGGCCAGGGATTTCTATGACTTTGTTTCCTCTTGTCTGTGATCAAAGTGTGTGTTAGAGGAAGGAAGCAGATATATCCCCATCTATCCGCTATGTGGCAAAAATACCCAGTAGGCAATGAGAAGGGCTCTCGTCTAAAAACATGCCTTCTTGAATGAATCCAGCCTCTTCCCTATGCTCTAGTCTCCTCATGTCTCATTAAAAGTTGGAGGGAGACAGATGGTGCTGTGCAAGTCAAGCATGGCTGACTTCATATGTCGGCTTCTATCTCTGTGCTGTTTCGTGTACCTCGTAGGTTGTGTTCAGACAGGCAGCCCAATTCGGATATTTTTTTCCACTAATTGGTATTTTGACCTATCAGATCAGCTCTTAAAAAGACCTGTTGAGCCAAGCCTTTGACGCTCTTCTCCCTCTTTCTCTCTCCAGCCCTGAGGGCGAGTATGTATTCTTAACAGTCCACCCTTCAGGGGAGTGAGTGTGGATGGATTGGTGAGATGAAAGTACATGTCACGGCTGTTCAAAGGAGAGGACCAAGTTGCAGCGTGGTGAGCGTACATTTTTATTAATCCAAATGACGCCAAACAAAACAATAACCACTACAAAAAAAACTAACTTGTGACACAAGCAAAGTGCTCGAAACAAAGTCAACCTCTCACAAACACAGGTGGGAAAAGGGGTACCTAAGTATGGTTCCCAATCAGAGACAACAATAGACAGCTGTCCCTGATTGAGAACCATACCCGGCCAAACACAAAGAGATAGAAAACATAGAATGCCCACCCCAACTAATACCCTGACCAAACCAAAATAGAGACATAAAAAGGATCTCTAAGGTCAGGGCGTGACAGTACAAAACATGTTGAGGTAACGAGATTAAGAAATTAAATAACTTTTTATTGGTTAAAAATCATTTATTGTGTATTATAACACATAAGACCACAATCATGCATACAGTACAATTAATATATTTAATTTTCATTATTCAAAAATAAAACACCTCAAACGCTGAGAACAATGTAAAGAAACAAAACAAAGGAGAAGTTCCCCTTGTATCTGAACGCAACAACATATTATACAGAATAGGTCATACTTTCACAGAACTAGCATAAAGCTGTAAATCAAAGTCTTCCTCTTTCCTATATTGAATAAGAAATATACCATATAAATATAGTAGGACCTCAGAGACAAACACTTCAGGAATGGAGATCATTCGAAACACTGAAATGTTTAATTCTTTTAATATACTGAAAAAATATCAAACCATTAGAAATTATGAACTGAGTATTTCCATGTATTTTCTCGGGCCAACTGATCACCCTTGAACAGGATATGGTCTTGACTCTGACATGGACTCAGGATGACAACAGTTTATTAGTAAACATTCAACATCACCCTCCTTTACTCCTCATTTTAGACCTAGCACAGGGACACTGATGAATAGTCATTGACTGAAAATGCTGGTGAAGGTGGTGGAATGTGTGCAGGTGGGTCAGTGTGTCAGAGGAGACTTGGTAGAAGGATACAGTGCCTAGTGAGGAGTTCAGGTACACCCCAACTCTGTCAGCGCAGGAAGAGGGTACAGGTATGACCTTGTTTGTATTATTGGGACAGATATATAGTCTGCGTTTGAGGAGTCTCAGGCTCCAGGATTTGTCATTGTAACCGAGCAAACAGTCATGTCCTTTTCCAACCCTGCTCATGTCTTTATATGCCACACCTACACTAACGGCTCTCCCACTCCACTCAGCCTCCCAGTAACAGCGCCCAGTCAGAACCTCTCCCACTCCACTCAGCCTCCCAGTAACAGCGACCAGTCAGAACCTCTCCCACTCCACTCAGCCTCCCAGTAACAGCGCCCAGTCAGAACCTCTCCCACTCCACTCAGCCTCCCAGTAACAGCGCCCAGTCAGAACCTCTCCCACTCCACTCAGCCTCCCAGTAACAGCGCCCAGTCAGAACCTCTCCCACTCCACTCAGCCTCCCAGTAACAGCGCCCAGTCAGAACCTCTCCCACTCCACTCAGCCTCCCAGTAACAGCGCCCAGTCAGAACCTCTCCCACTCCACTCAGCCTCCCAGTAACAGCGCCCAGTCAGAACCTCTCCACACAGCACCTGAGGACAGTCATCAAATCTCTCGATGTGAGGACTGTACGGATGATCATCAGCCTCACATATCACAGTTCTTCCGCTGTTGGACAGAGACAGCTTTCTGTGTGTTGTGTTAGGGTCCAGTGTGAGTGCACAGGCATCTGCAGGAAAGAACTGAGGTTAGGAATGAGGGTAGACGTGCCAAGATTCATTTATGCATATAGGAGACAAGAGGATAAGTTAACAAACATACACTTCTTCAGGCCTGATTTTTAAGTAGCACTCTTCATTGTGTTCCACACTGTAAGGGAAGCAGAGGAACAGTGATTTGGTGACCAACACGAGACTGCCTGTAACTCAGTGAAACCTGCACACACAGATTAAGCCTAGCCTTGGACTAATTAATTACTTAATTACTTGATTTGAAAATGTCTCACTCCTGTATCTCCTGGGTGATTGTAGCTCAGATCCAGCTCCCTCAGGTTTGAGGCGTTTGACCTCAGAGCTGTGGTCAGAGAAGCACATCCTTCCTCTGAGACAATACAGCCAGACAGCCTCCAAAGAGAAGACATCACAATTTCAAAAGCAGACATCTACCTGCTTGTGAATGGATCATTTATTTCTATTTCTAAATATAACCTAATGAAATGTGCTGTGTATGGTAATTTCATAATCTCTTATTGGGTGATAAATTAACTACCTCAGTGTCTCCAGTTTACAATGTGGATTCCCCAGTACAGCAGACAGCAGCTTCCCGCCTGAATCATACAGGTCATTGTCACTGAGGTCCAGCTCTCTCAGGTTTGAGAGATTTGAAAGTAGAGCCGAAGCCAAAGGGGTACAACCTTCCTTTGTCACGCCACAGGATGACAACCTGCAAGAAGAGGTCAGAGAAATCTTGAAATGGTCAAATGTTTAAATTCCAACCCTGTCACGCCCTGAGATTATTTTAATTCTCTATTTGGTTAGGGTGAGCAATCTAGGTTTTCTATTTCTTTGTTGGCCGGCTATGGTTCTCAATCAGAGGCAGCTGTCTATCGTTGTCTCTGATTGGGGATCATACTTAGGCAGCCTTTTTCCACCTGTAGTTTGTGGGATCTTGTTTTTGGTACTGTGCTCTTTAGCCCTACTAGACGTTACAGTTTGTTTTGTATTTTTTTTTTTTTCGGTGTTCATTTAATAAATTAAAATGCATGCCTACCACGCTGCACCTTGGTCTGATCCATCCATCGACGAACGTAACAAAACCATTTGTTAGATTGCTTTCTATGTAGTAAAATTAGACTGGTATCCGCTAATATAACTGTGAAGTGTTGTACTTCAGAATCCCAGCTGACATTAGTACATAAGCCAGAGCTGTGCATTGTTCAGGTGAGAGCTTTTTTCCATCCAAGATTTCTTGGCCTCAAGTATGTTTGAACCTCTTCAAGAAGGGTATTGTCATTGAATTCAGCCAAGCAGAATAAAAGGTTGATGCATCTCTCAGGGGATTTGTAATACCTCAGCATCTCCTTTATGTATTTCTTTGTTTCCTCAACACTCTCTGCACAGCTCTCCATCTCCGGCAGTAGGTCTTGTAGGAGTATCTGATTGGAGTCCAGTGAGAGGCCAAGAAGGAAGCGGAGCATAATGTCCAGATGTCCATTTTCACTCTCCAAGGCATTGAGCACGGCGCTCTATAGTAACACATGAAAGTCTGGTTTTTCATGTAGAACCAGCTCTGAAGACTCAGTCAGACCCTTCTACAGCCTCATCATCCAACCGACAATGTTCCTCAGGCTCTTCCTCCAGAGTGGAGATTTCATCACAGTATTCCAATTGGTCAGACTCCAGACTTTCTCCAGGCCCATCTCTCTGTGAAGCATCTAAATGGTATCCAACGTGTCTGCTCAACAGAGAGTCTTCCTCAACCAATGTCTCATTGAGGAAAGACTTCAGCACCTCCATGTTATCAGTTATGTAGCAGTAGAGCATATACAGTGCGGCAAAGTACTCCTGGATGGACAAATGCAAAAAGCAGTAGACTGTCTTGCTGTAGAGCTCAACCTCTTGTATGAAGATTTCTGTGCACAATCCAGATTGCACAGAAACTTTTTGATGGCAATACCACACTCTCTCAGATCCTTCTCATAAAATATGAAATTGCTTTTCTTCAGGTGTTCAAAAGCTAGCTTGGCCAGCTTTAGAATGATTTCTTTATCTGATTTCAAGATCCTCCGTGCATCTGTCTCTTCGATGTTATGACACTTATGGATCTTCAGGTTTGTCTGAATGAGCACGAAGTGTGTGTACATCTCAGAAAGGGATTTAGGGATTTCTTTGCAGTCATCTCTGAACTTCTCCCATAGAACTGTAGCAGTGATCCAGCAGAAGACAGGAATGTGGCACATGATGTTGAGGCTGCTTGTTGTCTTTGTTTGAGATGATTCTGTTGGCCAGCTTTGCATCCGAACAGAATCTCTTCCTGAAGTACTCCTCCTCCTGCAAGTCATTGAACCCACGCACTTCTGTCATCTTTGTAATGTTCTTCCTGGGGATTTTATTGGCTGCTGCTGGTCGGGAGGTTATCCAGAGGCTAGCTCTGGGTGACAGATTCCCCTTAATGAGATTTGTCAATAGGACATCAATGGGCGCTTCTTCTGCTTTGACAAACAATGTTTCGTTTTGATTAAAATCAAGTGCAAATCGGCTTTCATCCAGACCATCGAAGATTAACAGAACTTGACAACCTGCAATTGTATTTGCATCCTCTATAACTCCAAGTTCATGGTAGAAGCCACACAGAAGGCTATGAAGACTGGACTGCTTTTTGAACAAATTAAATTCCCGGAATGGAAGCAGAAATATAAAATCCAGATGATGATAGGCTTTTCCTTCTGCCCAGTCAAGGATGAACTTCTGGACTGTGACTTTTTCCGATCCCAGCAATGCCCTTGGTCATCACAGTTGTGATTATTCTGTTCTGTCCAGGTAAAGGTTTAAAGATATCGTTGCAATTGATAGGAGTGTCTTCTGATGTGCATGTTCTGGATGCTGTCTCGATCTGCAACACCTCATGTTCATTACAGACCCCTTCAGTCTCTCCTGCTGTGATGTAGAGTTCTGTGTAAATATTTTTGAGAGGAGTTATATTTCTGGAGTTGCCTTTAAACAGGTGTTCACAGCGGCTTTTCATTCTGGCTTTAAGATTTGTGCCTGCTTTGCTTTAGCTTAGAAGTGCACCAGATACAGTAAAAGTATGTCAGGCCAACCTTCACTTACTGTAGGCACAGGATGAAAACAAAAACACACTCAGTTTATGGTGCTACAATTAAATGCAGAATATAAATGCTGACTCCATTTTGATCCAGTTCAGGGCAGGCAGCCTAGTGTTCTGCAGGTGGTGACCAGGCCACTTCTCAGTTCCTATGCTTCCTGGCTGATGTTTTGGTCACTTTAGAATGCTGGCGGTGCTTTCACCCTAGTGGGAGCATGAGACTGAGTCTACAACCCACACAAGTGGCTCAGGTAGTGCAGCTCATCCAGGATGGAACATCAAAGCGAGCTGTGGCAAAAAGGTTTGCTGTGTCTGTCAGCGTAGTGTCCAGAGCATGGAGGCGCTACCAGGAGACAGGCCAGTACATCAGGAGACGTGGAGGAGGCCGTAGGAAGGCAACAACCCAGCAGCAGGACCGCTACCTCTGCCTTTGTGCAAGGAGGAGCAGGAGGAGCACTGCCAGAGCCCTGCAAAATGACCTCCAGCAGTCCACAAATGTGCATGTGTCTGCTCAAATGGTCAGAAACAGACTCCATGAGGGTGGTATGAGGGCCCGACTTCTACAGGTGGGGGTTGTGCTTACAGCCCAACACCGTGCAGGACGTTTGGCATTAGCCAGAGAACACTAAGATTGGCAAGCTCTGCACAGATGAAAGCAGGTTCACACTGAGCACACGACGTGACAGAGTCTGGAGACGCCGTGGAGAACATTCTGCTGCCTGCAACATCCTCCAGCATGGCGGTTTGGCTTTGGGGGTCTGCACAGCCCTCCATGTGCTCACCAGAAGTAGCCTGACTTCCATTAGGTAAAGAGATGAGATCCTCAGATCCCTTGTGAGACCATATGCTGGTGCGGTTGGCCCTGGGTTCCTCCTAATGCAAGACAATGCTAGACCTCATGTGGCTGGAGTGTGTCAGCAGTTCCTGCAAGAGGAAGGCATTGATGCTATGGACTGGCCCGCCCGTTCCCCAGACGTGAATCCAATTGAGCACATCTGGGACATCATGTCTCGCTCCAACCACCAATTGCACCACAGACTGTCCAGGAGTTGGCGGATGCTTTAGTCCAGGTCTGGGAGAAGATCCCTCAGGAGACCATCCGCCACCTCATCAGGAGCATGCCCAGGTGTTGTAGGGAGGTCATACAGGCACGTGAAGGCCACACACACTACTGAGCCTCATTTTGACTTGTTTTAAGGACATTACATCAAAGTTGGATCAGCCTGTAGTGTGGTTTTCCACTTTAATTTTGAGTGTCACTCCAAATCCAGACCTCCATGGGTTGATACATTTGATTTCCATTGATAATTTTGGTGATTTTGTTGTCAGCACATTCAACTATGTAAAGAAAAAAGTATTTAATAAGAATATTTCATTCATTCAGATCTAGGATGTGTTATTTTAGTGTTCCCTTTATTTTTTTGAGCAGTGTATATGTGGACAACTACAAATACCTAGGTGTCTGGCTAGACTGTAAACTCTCCTTCCAGATTCATATTAAACATCTCCAATCCCAAAATTAAATCTAGAATCGGCTTCTTATTTCGCAACAAAGCCTCCTTCACTCACGCCGCCAAACATACCCTTGTAAAACTGACTAATCTACCAATCCTCGACTTCAACTATGTAATTTACAAAATAGCTTCCAATACTCTACTCAGCAAACTGGATGCAGTCTATCACAGTGCCATCCGTTTTGTGACCAAAGCCCCTTTACCACCTACCACAGCGACCTGTATGCTCTAGTCGGCTGGCCCTCGCTACATATTCGTCGCCAGACCCACTGTCTCCACCAGGTCATCTGTAAGTCTATGCTAGGTAAAGCTTCGCCTTATCTCAGCTCACTGGTCATGATAACAACACCCACCCATAGCACGTGCTCCAGCAGGTATATCTCACTGGTCGTTCCCAAAGCCAACACCTCTTTTGGCCACCTTTCTTTCCAGTTCTCTTCTGCCAATGGAAAAATCGCTGAAGCTGGAGACTTATATTTCCCTCACTAACTTTAAACATCAGCTATCTGTGCAGCTAACCGATCGCTGCAGCTGTACATAGCCCATCTGTAAATAGCCCACCCAATCTACCTACCTCATCCCCATATTGTTTTTATTTACTTTTCTGCTCTTTTGCACACCAGTATTTCTACTTTCACATTATCATCTGCTCATCTATCACTCCAGTGTTAATTTGCTAAACTGTAATTACTTCACTACTATGGCCTATTTATTGCCTTACCTCCTCTTGCCATTTGAACACACTGTATATATACTTTTTTCCCTATTTTGTTATTGACTGTAGTGCTCGCTTGTTTATTCTATGTGTAACTCTGTTGTTGTTTGTGTCGCACTGCTTTGCTTTATCTTGTCCAGGTCGCAGTTGTAAATGAGAACTTGTTCTCAACTAGCTTACCTGGTTAAATAAAGGTGAAATAGAAATAATATTTTTTTTTAAGTGTGTGAATTTCACCATTTTCCTGTCCTGCTAATCATTCATACTTTTGTACCTGTTTCCTCCAGCATCAGCATCTTCCTCCAGCATCAGCATCTTCACAAGGTCCTTTGCTGTTGTTCTGGGATTGATGTGCACTTTTCACACCAAAGTACGTTCATCTCTAGGAGACAGAACGCGTCTCCTTCCTGAGCGGTGTGACGGCTGCGTGGTCCCATGGTGTTTATACTTGCGTACTATTGTTTGTACAGATGAATGTGGTACCTTCGGGCATTTAGAAATTGCTCCAAAGGTTGAACCAGACTACAATTTATTTTCTGAGGTCTTGGCTGATTTCTTTTGATTTTCCCTGATGTCAAGCAAAGAGGCACTAAGTTTGAAGGTAGGTCTTGAAATACATCCACAGGTACACATCCAATTGACTCAAATGATGTCAATTAGCCTATCAGAAGCTCCCAAAGCCATGACATCATTTTCTGGAATTTTCCAAGCTGTTTAAAGGCACAGTCATCTTATTGTATGTAAACTTCTGACAAACTGGAATTGTGATACAGTGAATTATAAGTGAAATAATCTGTCTGTAAACAATATTTGGAAAAATGACTTGTGTCATGCACAAAGTAGATGTCCTAACCGACTTGCCAAAACTATAGTTTGTTAACAAGACATTTGTGGAGTGGTTGGAAAACAAGTGTTGATGACTCCAACCTAAGTGTATGTAAACTTCCGACTTCAACTGTAACTCTACCATTCCAATTTACAATATCATTTAAGAACAAAATACCATTTTCAAATGTTTTTCCCATAAATACAGGTATTTTATCAATCAGCATATTTGTGTTCAGCCATAATATTTGTTGTAATATTTGTTCTATCTTTTCAGGGTGGTGAAATTGAAATTGTAGCCAGCTCTGCAATGTTTGTTTGAAAAAGAGAGATTTTTTCAGTATCATTTTCAATTAATCAAAAATGAGACATGGCAATCTGCACAAAGGCAAAAAGGCCATTTTCAAACAATGGATGAGCTTTTCTGTCACGACTTCCGCCGAAGTCGGTCCCTTTCCTTGTTTGGGCGGTGTCCGGCGTTCGATGTCACCAGTCTTCTAGCCATCACTGATCCATTTTTCATTGTCTTCCTTCACACCTGGTTCCAATCCCATCAATCCCATGTTGTGTATTTAACCCTCTATTTCCCCTCATGTCCTTGTCAGATTATTTGTTTGTATGTTCGTGTATTATGTATTGGTGAGCGATGGGTTCTTGTACCCACTTTTATTTATGTTGTATTTTTGGTTTTGTTAAGTTTATTGAACGGCTCCATTTTTACCAAGTTCGATTCTCCTGTGCCTGACTTCTCTGCCACCTACACACACGTTGTTACAGAATCTCCGACCACCTATGGAGTCAGCTGGAGAAGGTACCCCGGCCTTGGAGGTGGAGGAGCGCATCCAGGATCATGCGGTAAAGCTTTACCATCTGGCCGCGGCCATGGATCGCGTTGTCCAGACTATGGACCACTGGGAGAGACCGGCGAGTTCTTTCAGCGCCTCTACCAGCACAAATGGGGTCTCTCTTGAGCGCCACTTTCCCGCCTGAACCCAGTGGGATCCGTCTCTCCATGCCACAGGAGTACGATGGGAGTGCTGCCGGCTGCCAGGGTTTCCTCCTCCAACTAAACCTCGATCTGGCCACAGTCCACCCAGCTCCATCGGACCGTGAGAAGGTGACCACCCTCGTCTCGTGCCTCACCAGGAAATCCCTGGAGTAGGCCAACGCCATGTGAAGAGAGGGAGATGTGGCGTTGGACCATTGTGAGTTCACCCGCCGTTTCCGGGCAGTCTTCGACCACCCACCCGAGGACAGAGCGGTGGATGAGCGCCTCTACCATCTGAGACAGGAGACGAGGAGCGCACAGGAGTTTGCCCTGGAGTTTAGGACCCTGGCTGTTGGCGTGGGATGGAACAACAGGGCCCTGATTGACCACTACTGCTGCAGGCTGCACGAGGACGTCCATCGGGAGCTGGCCTGCAGAGACACCACCCTCACTTTCGACCAGCTGGTGAACCTGTCCATCCGGCTGGACAACCTGCTGACTACTCGTGGACGTCCAGATCGGGGCTGGTGGTTCCATCCTCCCGCACACCCTCTCCGATACCCATGGAGCCGTGAGGGGCGGAGCGCAGGGAGACCGGAGGGTGTTTCCGCTCGCGCACCATCTGCGGCCGCAGAGGTCACACTGCTGGTCGGTGCTGAGTTGGTTCCTCTGGGAATCGAGGCAGCAGGCAGGGCGCTCTGGCGTTACCCCAGGTGAACTGGCACCATTATCACCCAGAGTCCTCTGTTGCACATATGTTTATCTGTCACTTTTCCTGAGTTTTCCCCGCATTCCCAGCATAAGGCACTCGTAGATCCAGGTGCGGCTGGGAATTTCATTGATAGAGCGTTAGCTCATAGTTTAGGGAACCCCATTGTTCCCGTGGATGTGCCCTTCCCTGTTCACGCCTTAGATAGTCGACCATTAGGGTCAGGTTTAATTAGGGAGGTCACCGCTCCTTTGGGTATGGTGACGCAGGGGGGTCACACAGAGAAAATTAGTATTTTCCTTATTGACTCTCCTGCGTTTCCTGTGGTGCTGGGCCTACCCTGGTTAGCTTGTCATAACCCCACTGTTTCTTGGCCACAGAGGACTCTAACAGGGTGGTCGCGAGGGTGCTCAGGTAGGTGTTTAGGAGTTTCCGTTGGTGATACTACGGTGAAGAGTCCAGACCAGGTCTCCACCTTGCGCATTCCCCCTGAATATGCCGATTTGGCTCTCACCTTCTCCAAAAAGAAGGCGACTCAATTACCACCTCATCGACGGGGCGATTCTGCGATAGATTTCCTGGTAGACGCTGCACTTCCCAGGAGTGAAGTGTATCCCTCTCACAGGTGGAGACGGAGGCTATGGAAACATATGTCTCTGAATCCCTGCGTCAGGAGTACATTCGGTCCTCCACTTCACCCGTCTCCTCTAGTTTCTTTTTTGTGAAGAAAGGAGGGAGGTCTGCATCCGTGTATTGACTACCGGGGTCTAAGTCAGATCATGGTGAGGTATAGTTACCTGCTACCGCTCATAGCCACAGTGATTGAGTCAATGCACGGGGCACGCTTCTTCACCAAACTAGATCTCAGGAGCGCTTACAATCTGGTGTGGAGACGAGTGAAAGATGGCTTTCAGTACCACCTCTGGGCACTATGAGTACCTCGTCATGCCGTATGAGTTGATGAATGCGCCATCAGTCTTCCAAGCTTTTGTAGACAAGATTTTCAGGGACCTGCACGGGCAGGGTGTAGTGGTGTATATTGATGACATTTTGATGTACTCCGCTACACGCACCAAGCATGTGGCGGGCTAGGAAAAACTCCCTTGAAAGGCCGAAACCTAGGAAGAAACCTAGAGGAACCAGGCTATGTGGGGTGGCCAGTCCTCTTCTGGCTGTGCCGGGTGGAGATTATAACAGAACATGGCCAAGATTTTCAAATGTTCATAAATGACCAGCATGGTCGAATAATAAGGCAGAACAGTTGAAACTGGAGCAGCAGCACGGCCAGGTGGACTGGGGACAGCAAGGAGTCATCATGTCAGGTAGTCCTGGGGCATGGTCCTAGGGCTCAGGTCCTCCGAGAGAGCGAAAGAAAGAGAGAAGGAGAGAATTAGAGAACGCACACTTAGATTCACACAGGACACCGAATAGGACAGGAGAAGTACTCCAGATATAACAAACTGACCCTAGCCCCCTGACACATATACTACTGCAGCATAAATACTGGAGGCTGAGACAGGAGGGGTCAGGAGACACTGTGGCCCCATCCGAGGACACCCCCGGACAGGGCCAAACAGGAAGGATATAACCCCACCCACTTTGCCAAAGCACAGCCCCCACACCACTAGAGGGACAGACCGTCTCCTTCCTAGGGTATCGCATTTCCACATCAGGGGTGGAGATGGAGAGTGACCACATTGCAGCCGTGCGTTATTGGCCAACTCCCACCACGGTAAAGGAGGTGCAGCGATTCTTAGGGTTTGCCAACTACTTCCGGAGGTTTATCCGGGGTTTTGGTTTGGTAGCGGCTCCCATTACTTCACTAGTGAAGGGGGGCCTGGTGCGCTTGCAGTGGACAGCTGAGACAGACAGGGCTTTCAGTCACCTGAGGACTTTTACTTCGGCTCCCGTGCTGGCCCATCCGGATCCCTCTTTGGCATTCATAGTGAAGGTGGGCACGTCTGAGGCTGGGATAGGAGCTGTGCTTTCTCGGTGCTCGGGTACGCCCTGAAGCTCCGCCCTTGTGCCTTCCTTTCGAAGCTGCTCAGCCCGGCGGAGCGAAACTATGACGTGGGGGACCGGGAGTTGTTGGCTGTCGTCAAGGCCCTGAAGGCGTGGAGACATTGGCTTGAGGGAGCTAGACACCCTTTTCTCTGGAGTACATCTGGAGAACATCCGGGCGGCGAGGAGACTGAACCCTTGCCAGGCAAGGTGGGCCATGTTTTTCACCCATTTTGTGTTTACCCTTTCTTACAGACCAGGCTCCCGTTAAGGCAGACGCATTGTCCCGGCTGTATGACCGAGAGGAGCGGCCCATGGATCCCACTCCCATATTCCTCTTGTTTGGTGGCGCCGGTAGTGTGGGAGCTGGACACGGACATTGAGCGGTCATCACATGCAGAGCCCACTCCCCCTCAGTGTCCAGCTGGGCGTCTGTACGTTCCGTCTGCTATCATCGATCGGCTGATCTATGGGGCCCACACGTCACCCTCCTCTGGTCATCCTGGGATCGGTCGGACGTTGAGCTGTCTTAGTGGGAAGGTACTGGTGGCCCACTTTAGCTAAGGACATGAGGGTTTATGTTTCCTCCTGCTCGGTGTGTGCCCAGTGCAAGGCTCCTAGACACCTGCCCAGAGGTAAGTTTCAACCCTTACCCTTTCCACAACGGCCGTGGTCGCACCTGTCGGTGGATTTCCTAACCGATCTTCCACCTTCACAGTGTAACACCACGATCCTGGTAATTTTTCTAAGTCCTGTCTTCTCCTCCATTTGCCCGGTCCCCCTACGGCCCTACAAACTGCGGAGGCCCTGTTTACACACGTCTTCCGGCACTACGGGGTTCCTGAGGATATAGTGTCTGATTGGTGTCCCCAGTTTACGTCAAGGGTCTGGAAGGCGTTCATGGAACGTCTGGGGGTCTCGGTCAGCCTTACCTCAGCTTTTCACCCCGAGAGTAACGGGCAGGTGAAGAGAGTTAACCAGGATGTGGGTAGGTTTCTGAGGTCTTATTGCCAGGAGTGGGCGGGGGAGTGGGCGGCGTTCGTGCCCTGGGCAGAGATGGCTCTGAACTCGCTCCGCCACTCCTCCACTAAACTTTCTCCCTTTCAGTGTGTATTGGGGTATAAGCTGGTTCTGGGTCCTTGGCATCAGAGTCATACTGAGGCTCCTGCGGTGGATGACTGGTTCCGGTAAGTTGACGCAGCCCGTCACCGCAGTGAGGCCCCGGTGTTTGCACCGGGGGACCGGGTGGTCTGGCTCTCGACCCGAAACCTGCCCCTCCGCCTGTCCTGTCGGAAGCTGGGTCTGCTGTTTGTGGGGCCATTTAAAGTCCTGAGGAGAGAGACTGAGGTATGTTACAGGTTACAGCTTCCCCCGATTACCACATGAACCACCGTCTCCATCCGAATCGCCTTGCGCCTCGCCCTCCGGGCCATCCCCAAGGTCTGTGCCAACGCGCTGCTGGAGCCACGCGTCAGGGGTGGTGGGGGAGTGGGTGGGGGTCCCTCTCCTTGTTCGGGCGGAGTTCGGCGGTCAACGCCACCGATCTTCTAGCCATCACTGATCCATTTTTCATTTTCCATTGGTGTTGTCTTGTATTTCTTCACACCTGGTTCCAATCCCATGTTGTGTATTTAACCCTCTGTTTCCCATCATGTCCTTGTCGGAGATTGTTTGTTTGTATGTTAGTGTATTATGTATTGATTTCCAAGTTCGATTCTCCTGCCACCTAAACACACGTTGTTACATTTTCTTAGTAATCTACTTGATAACCATTTAGGGTTCAAGTAAAACTTTTGAATAAGGGAAGCTTTTAGAGAGAGGTTTATAGTGCTTTTATATTTAATAATCTCAACCCACCCAATTCATATTCCTTATATAGATAGGCATGCTTTATTTTGTGTAGTTTCGCATCCCAGATAAAGCAAAATATGTTTTGCTCATATGATTGGAAAAAAAAATCATCAGGAGTAGGCAGTGCAATAAGTGAGTAAACTGAGACATTGTTATTACATTATCATTAACAGATAATTGCCACCTTAGGCATTCACATCCTCCATTACTTAATACAAAACAACGTTTTCCTTCAAATAAGTAGGAAAATAATTATTTAAAGAGGGTGAAACTTCACTGCAGAAGCAATACATAATGGGGAGATTTCATATTTGGCTATTTAGGTAAAAATGTATTTGAATGTGCATTTCACAATCTCACATAATGGTAGCCTACCTTTTGGGCTTTACATTGTTGATTTTATCATTTTTTTCATGGTTCAATGGAGATGTTTAAGCATTTTGAACGAAGAGCCAAATAAGCCAGCTCTTTTACGTGAACAAAGCGCCAAATGAGCCAGCTCACAGAACAGACTCGGAATGCCCGCCCATCCATTACAACAATACAATTTTATCGTGAAGGGGGGAGGCTTACAAACTTTACTTCTTCTTCTGCTATAATCTTATGGCAGTCCGCAAACAAACTTTATCGGTGCATGGCGCTTCCTACTGTACTGGAGTGTGTAATCAATCACAGCACACAGACTAAGTGAATAAGAAACCAAACAACCCTCCTATCTGATCCTGTACTAATAGAGTCCTACTAACTTCTATTAAACCCTATAAATCAATCTTTCCCTCTCTTCCACATACCGGTACTTACAGCAATACATCAAAACGCTTTACTGTACAATATACACTCTGCACACAAACCATTCACATGCTTGCCAACCAAATATAATGAGTTCAATGTACAATGTCCTAGATGCATCTGACAAAACACCACCTCTTCCTTTCTGATTTGACCCTTGAATCTTGGTCCACCAACCTTACTATTTAAAAAAAATATATATATTTTTTATATTGCAGCTTCCGTCAATGTAATTGTCTGAATCATTTCCAAATTCCAATATTTATTTTGTAAATTATATATATATATATATATATATATATATATATATATATATATATATATATATATATATATATATATATATATATATAGTAACAGTCAAACATTTGGACACATCTACTTATTCCAGAGTTTTTCTTTCTTTATTTTTTACTATTTTCTACATTGTAGAATAAGTGTTAAGCCAAAAAGTGTTAAACAAATCAAAATTTACTTTAGATGTTAGATTCTTCAAAGTAGCCCTTTGCCTTGATGACAGCTTTGCGCACTCTTGGCATTGTCTCAACCAGCTTCATGAGGTAATCACCTGGAATGCATTTCAATTAACAAGTGTGCATTGTTAAGTTAATTTGTGGAATTTCTTTCCCCTTAATACGTTTGAGCCAATCAGTTGTCTTGTGACAAGGTAGGGATGGTATACAGAATACAGCCCTATTTGGTAAAAGACAAAGTCCATATTACAGTAAGAACAGCTCAAATAAGAAAAGAGAAACAACAGTCCATCATTACTTTAAGACATGAAGGTCAGTCTATATGGAACATTTCAAGATCTTTGGAAGTTTCTTCAAGCGCAGACGCAAAAGCCATCAAGCACCATGATAAAACTGGCTCTGATGAGGACCGCCACAGGAAAGGAAGACCCAGAAATTGCAGCCCAAATAAATGCTTCATAGAGTTCAGACACAAGTAACAGCCACATCTCAACATAAACTGTTCAGAGGTGACAGCGTGAATAAGGCCTTCATGGTCGAATTTCTTCAAAGAAACCACAACTAAAGGACACCAATAAGAAAAAGAGACTTTCTTGGGCCAAGAAACACGAGCAATGGACATTAGCCTGGTGGAAACTGTCCTTTGGTCTGATGAGTCCAAATTTTAGATTTTTGTCTTTGTGAGATGCAGAGTAGGTGAATGGATGATCTCCCCATGTGTGGTTCCCACCGTGAGGCATGGGGGAGGAGGTGTGATGGTGTCGGGGTGCTTTGCTGGTGACACTGTGATTTATTTAGAATCCAAGGCACACTAAACCAGCATGGCTACAACAGCATTCTGCATCAATACGCTATCCCATCTGGTTTGCGCTTAGTGGGACTATCATTTGTTTTTCAACAGCACAATGACCCAACACATCTCCATGTTGTGTAAGGGCTATTTGACCAAGAAGGAGAGTGATGGAGTGCTGCATCAGATGACCTGGCCTCCACAATTACCTGACCTCAACCCAATTGAGATGTTTGGGATGAGTTGGACCGCAGAGTGAAGGAAAAGCAGCCAACAAGTGCTCAGCATATGTGGGAACTCCTTCAGACTGTTGGAAAAGCATTCCAGGTGAAGCCAAGAGTGCAGAGCAATGGGTGGCTACTTTGAGGAATCTAAAATATATTTTGAACACTTTTTGGGTTACTACATGATTCCACATGTGTTATTTCATAGTTTTGATGTCTTCAGTATTATTTTACAATGTAGAAAATAAAGAAAAACCCTTGAATGAGTACGTGTGTCCAAACTTTTAACTGGTACTGTACAAATAATATATTTTCCTTTATTATTTTCCCCTAACCATACAATACTATGTACATTTTATGAACGTAGTATATTTTACAATGGTTATCCACAAACCTTTTTTGGGGGGGCCATATAAATGCCGGCCCGTGGGTTCTGAGTCCCACCCTTTCTGCCACACATCTGTCATAATGGCTCTAATCTTACATTTGGCCTCACCTCTACCCAATGGAGCATGAATTGAAGTTATATCTAGTTTTAAAACCCTTTTGGCTTCCTGGTCTACTATTTCATTCCTGCTCACTCCAGAATGGGCTGGGACCTAGCAGAACAAACTTTACTTCCTTGCCAGAAACAAACTCATTTGTAGGAGGGAGATTCCATTATGTGGGAGGTGTGCAGGAGGGCATGGGACAGAGGAGTGTGTAGTTGTGGTGGAGCAAGTTGTGTGTGTCAATAGTAGTGGTGCCCATGTTGCTGGGGATCGGAGGTGTCCTTTGCAAGAGAAGGTGTCATATGCTCAGACAGTAAAGAAAGTAGAGGATAATGGGTTGGGGAGAAATTTTGAGAGGATCCCTGAGAGTAGCAGATCTGTGCCAGTGCAGAGGGACAGGCCAATGAGTGATATGTGCTTCAGTAAGGTTAGCTTAGCTTTTATAGCAGTGGTTATAAACTGTACCAAGGAAGTGGAATGTAAATCACAGAAAATAGATGTTGTGGTGGCAGCTGCAGAGAAGTAGGCTACTTGATTGTGCGAGATTTAACATCAGAACAGTTACAGGGGGTGTTGAGTGGTGGTGTCCTGTCCTCCCAGGCCGTTAGCCCGGTGTAGGAGCAGATAGGGTTAAAGTAGTGGAATGGGTTGGTGAAGGTTTGGTGATTTTATTTCCCATTTTGTTCACAGTGTAATGGAATTACACTCCAGTCCAGTTGGTGGCGGTAATGCACTTTTTGGTTGCCAACTGCCATTTAAAAATCTCAGAAGAAGAAGAACTTCAATTTGAATACAGGTTTGATGTCCATAATGGACTACCTTTTTATTAAATTGAGCAATTTCGTTTGGGGATTCGTAGTACATGATTTCACAGGTAAACACAGGGATATCAAGGCAGTTTCTATTATAAAACAAAACATATTTTGAACAGATTTGCATTGGAATGCAGTGGTCATAGAAAATACATCATAGTGAAACACACTTTAATCATGGTTGGACACTAGGAATTAGGATTCTGTAAAACAAGTCAGCAGGACTCTTGTATCAGTTTGCCCTTCACTCAGGGGTCCTATCCAAATAAAGTAAACCTCAGTGACATAATTACTAAAGGACTTCCCCTCACTCAAAGGACACATAGCATGGCTACCTTCCTATTTAGAAATAGTCCATAGATATAGTCCTTAATTTTAGGTGACACTGTAAAAAGGCCACGTCTTTTCACACACAGTCTGAGCAAAATAAGGGAGAACTATCTGCATAATATCAAGGCCTGTCGCCTGGTCACTTGACCTGGAGGTTAATCTAATCCATATGACGTGGAATTGGCTTATAGCCTAGCTAGCTGCAGAAGATGTGGTCTTATAACACTTAGATGACTGTCTGTCTGGTGACTGAGTTTTTAGAGGGAGTTATCACTTCAAACTTCACTCAGAACTGGGCTACAAAACTGGACTGACCATTCTATTCTGGTGGTGAGTCTGCCTCTCTGTGTTCCTGCATCTGCGAGATCTCTTGTTGTTATCTTCATAATATTCATATGAACAAAGGAAACAAATTCCTTCCTCAATTCTTTCAATGCACTTGGTAGTAGTCTGGTCACAAAATGTGTCTCTGTTGTTGGCTGTGAATTGTTTAGCCTCTGCTGTATGATCATCAGGTATGATGTGCTAGTCCGGCCTAATGCATAGGGTCGGCACACAATTGGCACAGCGTCGTCCGGGTTTGATCGGGGTAGGCCGTCGTTGTAAATAAGAATTTGTTCTTATCTGACTTGCCTAGTTAAATAAAGGTTACATATAAAATAGGCAACACATTTGCACAGCAATACACCTATAATAACAATAATCTAATAATAATAATTATTACAATATTTTCCTTATTTTAATGATTTACATGAAGGATTCTACATCAGTCTTCCACATCTGTAGCATTCGGATACAATTACAAATACTACATTTGTGGGGTCCCAAATACTTATAAGGACTACACTATGTATGCTTTCACTCTTCTCTGAACAGCTGACTTATCAGAAAAAAGTAAACATGACTTACTTTGGATTATAACAAACTTGTGAGTCCTGTCTAGAGTTCTTGGCTCCAACCAGATGATATGTTGTGTAGTAGTCAGCAGGGGGCGCCAGAATACACGTTTTTACCTCACAACATCCTCAAGGTCTCCTTGCAAGAGCTCAAAGTCAACAAACAAATTCTACCTTCAAATTTTGAATGCAGTGTGTGCACACCTGGGTAAAGCTAGGTTCTCTGGTAAAGCACACGGTTGCCAAACCAACCAAGAAGTACAACACCACAGATACATAAGGCCAGGGATTTCTATGATGTTGTTTTCTCTTGTCTGTGAATTGTCCTCCCATCAAAGGGTATTCAGTAGACACCCGACAGCATTTTAATCGAGTGATGTCGAAGTGTTCGGGTCCATTGTTGCGTTTCTTTCTCTCACATTTGTTTCATCCATGGTTGCTTTGGGATTAGAAACCTGATTCTCATCAATAATTTATGCTCTTGGCTATTCTCTCCAAATCAGACTATAAACTTTATTTTCTAGGGTATTATATTTGTATCATGAAAATATATAATTATTAGTTCATAAAACTCTGTTTATTTCTATTCATTACATTTACTTTCTATTTATCCCCCAGGATAGCTTACTTCAAACAAAATAAAAATGTTTCATACTCCCAGAAAAAACGGTTTAAATATAAACAAATGTATTGTGCTATCCTGTGTATGATACATGTATACGTGAATCATAAAGAAATAGCCACTTATTATCTTCCATTGTTAATATTTATAAACCTTATCATATGGCTTACAACACATATGGAAATTATTAGTAAATGATAAATGCATTTATTCATATTGTTCACATAACTGTAAAGCTCTTTTGATTTATCTAAACCACCCTTTAAAGGCCCAATGCAGCTGATTTGATCTCAATATCAAATAATTTCTGGGTAACATTTAAGTACCTTACTGTGATTGTTTTCAATTAAAATGGTCAAAGAGAAACAAAAATCAGCAATTTCTCAAGCAAGAATTTAGCTTGGACTGTCTGTGAGTGGTCTGAGTTGGGAGGGGAAAACAGAGGTCTGCTCTATTAACTAATTTACCACCAGGCAGGCCAAAACTCCATCCCACCAAAACAGTCTGACATTTCAAGCGGTCTTTTCAAACAGCTCTTTCACAAAAAAGGCACAATTTTCACAATTTCACAGTATTATTCCAAACTCATAGTGTGGAAATATGTACACTGTAAAACACAGGAAATCTCATTTTTGACTGCACTGGTCCTTTAATGGTCCTGCACATGACCTATAATAACGTTTAAAAATGACCCACTTTCAGTTGTGTGACTCCTTATGCGTGCTCACCCTATTGATAATGACACTCTGATTATGCTACACTTTCTAAGGCACTAATAGGGATGTCATGCATTGCCCACTTGGCATCCAATTACCAAGCTACATGATTGGCTATGTAACAGAGATGGATCACAATGTTATTATTTGGTATTTTATTGGGATCCCCATTAGCTGTTGCAGAAGCAGCAGCTACTCTTCCTGGGGTCCACACAAAACATCAAACATAATACAGAATGACATAATACAGAACATCATTAGACAACAGCTCAAGGACAGAACTAAATCAGTTTCTTTTTAAAGGCACACGTAGCCTACATATCAAGGAATACACAAACTATCTAGATCAAATAGGGGAGAGGGGTTGTGCCGTGAGGTGTTGCTTTATCTGTTTTTTTTAATTCCGGTTTGCTGTTTATTTGAGCAATACGAGATGGAAGGAAGTTCCATGCAATAATGGCTCTATATAATACTATACGCTTTCTTGAATTTGTTATGGATTTGGGGACTGCGAAAAGACCCCTGGTGGCATGTCTGGTGGGATAAGTGTGTGTGTCAGAACTGTGTGTAAGTTGACTAAGCAAGGGATTTTCAACACATTATTGTTTCTTATAAAAACAAGAAGGGATGTCGTCTCTCCTCAACTCTTAGCCCAAAGAGACTGGCAGCATAGTATTTATATCAGCCCTCTGATTACAATTAAGAGCAAGATGTGCAGCTCTATTCTGGGCCATCTGCAGCTTAACTAGGTCTTTCCTTGCAGCACTGGACCACACGACTGGGCAATAATCAAGATTAGACAGCTAGAGCATGCAGAACTTGATTTTTGGAGTGTGGTGTCAAAAAAACAGAGCATCTCTTTATTACGGACAGACCTCTCCCCATCTTTACAACCATTGAATCTATATATTTTGACCATGACAGTTTACAATCTAAGGTAACGCCAAGTAAATTTAGTCTCATCAACTTGTTCAACAGCATTCACCATTCATTACCAGATTCAGCTGAGGTCTAGAACTTAACTTCTTGCGTCGAGCAATCCCGGATCCGGGATTCTATTTATAGCCTCAAGCTCATTAGCATAACGCAACGTTAACTATTCATGAAAATCGCAAATGAAATGAAATAAATATATTTGATCTCAAGCTTAGACTTTTGTTAACAACACTGTCATCTCAGATTTTCAAAATATGCTTTTCAACCATAGCTAAACAAGCATTTGTGTAAGAGTATTGATAGCTAGCATAGCTATAAGCCTAGACTTCAGCCAGCAACATTTTCACAAAAACAAGAAAATCATTCAAATAAAATCATATGCCTTTGAAGAACTTCAGATGTTTTCAATGAGGAGACTTTCAGTTGGATAGCAAATGTTCAGTTTTTCCCAAAAATATTATTTGTGTAGGACAAATCGCTCCGTTTTCTTCACGTTTGGCTATGAAAAAAACCTGTATCCAGTTATAGCCTCAAGCTCATTAGCATAACGTAACTTTAACTATTTATGAAAATCGCAAATGAAATGAAACGAATGTGCTAGCTCTCAAGCTTAGCATTTTCTTAACAACACTGTCATCTCAGATTTTCAAAATATGCTTTTGAACCATAGCAAAACAAGAATTTGTGTAAGAGTATTGATAGCTAGCGTAGCATTTAGCGTAGCATTTAGCGGGCAACATTTGCACAAAAACCAGAAAAGGATTCAAATAAAATAATTTACCTTTGAAGAATTTCGGATGTTTTCAATGAGAAGACTCTCAGTTACATAGCAAATGTTCAGTTTTTCCTGAAAGATTCTTTGTGTAGGAGAAATTGCTCCGTTTTTTACATCACGTTTGGGTACCAAAAAAACCCGAAAATTCAGTCATCAAAACAGCAAACTGTTTTCCAAATGAACTGCATAATATCGACTGAAACACGGCAAGCGCTGTTTAGAATCAATCCTCAAGGTGTTTTTCCACATATCTCTTCATTGATATATCGTTCGTGAATGTCTACTTTCTCCTTGGAAAAAATCAAATCAAAATCAAATCAAATTTTATTTGTCACATACACATGGTTAGCAGATGTTAATGCGAGTGTAGCGAAATGCTTGTGCTTCTAGTTCCGACAATGCAGTAATAACCAACAAGTAATCTAACTAACAATTCCTAAACTACTGTCTTATACACAGTGTAAGGGGATAAAGAATATGTACATAAGGATATATGAATGAGTGATGGTACAGAGCAGCATAGGCAAGATACAGTAGATGGTATCGAGTACAGTATATACATATGAGATGAGTATGTAAACAAAGTGGCATAGTTAAAGTGGCTAGTGATACATGTATTACATAAGGATGCAGTCGATGATATAGAGTACAGTATATACGTATGCATATGAGATGAATAATGTAGGGTAAGTAACATTATATAAGGTAGCATTGTTTAAAGTGGCTAGTGATATATTTACATCATTTCCCATCCATTCCCATTATTAAAGTGGCTGGAGTTGAGTCAGTGTCAGTGTGTTGGCAGCAGCCACTCAATGTTAGTGGTGGCTGTTTAACAGTCTGATGGGCTTGAGATAGAAGCTGATTTTCAGTCTCTCTGTCCCAGCTTTGATGCACCTGTACTGACCTCGCCTTCTGGATGATAGCGGGGTGAACAGGCAGTGGCTCGGGTGGTAGATGTCCTTGATGATCTTTATGGCCTTCCTGTAACATCGGGTGGTGTAGGTGTCCTGGAGGGCAGGTAGTTTGCCCCCGGTGATGCGTTGTGCAGACCTCACTACCCTCTGGAGAGCCTTACGGTTGAGGGCGGAGCAGTTGCCGTACAAGGCGGTGATACAGCCCGCCAGGATGCTCTCGATTGTGCATCTGTAGAAGTTTGTGAGTGCTTTTGGTGACAAGCCGAATTTCTTCAGCCTCCTGCGTCATCTTCAACGTGCAGTTGAAGATGACGCACCAATTTCGACGGAGGACACCGGGCGGACACCTGGCAAATGTAGTCTCTTATGGTCAATCTTCCAATGATATGCCTACAAATACGTCACAATGCTGCAGACACCTTGGGGAAACGATAGATCGGGCAGGCTCATTCCTTGCGCATTCACAGCCATATAAGGAGACAATGAAAAACAGAGCCTCAAAAATCCTGCTCATTTCCTGTTTGAAGTTTCATCTTGGTTTCGCCTGTAGCATCAGTTCTGGGGCACTCACAGACAATATCTTTGCAGTTTTGGAAACGTCAGAGTGTTCTCTTTCCAAAGCTGTCAATTATATGCATAGTCGAGCATCTTTTTGTGAAAAAACTGCGCTTAAAACGGGCACGTTTTTTTATCCAATAATGAAATAGCGCCCCCATAGATGTAACAGGTTAAGGAATGATTTGTACCAAATACAATGCTCTTAGTTTTAGAGATGTTCAGGACCAGTTATTTATTGTCCACCCTTTCCAAAACAGACTGCAACTCTTTTAAGGGTTTCAGTGACTTCATTAGCTGTGGTTGCTGATGCATATGTGGTTGAATCATCAGCATACATGGACACATGCTTTGTTTAAGGCCAGTGGCAGGTCATTGGTAAAAATAGAAAAGAGTAGAGATCCTAGAGAGCTGCCCTGTGGTACACCACACTTAACATGTTTGATTTGAGAAGCTTCCATTAAAGAAAACATTGAGAACTCTTTGAGTTCTATTAGATAGACATCTGAATCCACGATATGGCAGAGGTTGAAAAGCCATAACACATACATTTTTTCAACAACAGGTTATGGTCAATAATATCAAAGGCTGCACTAAAATCTAACAGTACAGCTCCCATAATCTTCTTATTATCAATTTCTTTCAACCAATCATCAGTCATTTGTGTCAGTGCAGTACATGTTCAGTGCCCTTCTCTATAAGCATGCTGGAATTCTGTTGTTAAATTGTTTACAGAGGAATAGCATTGTATTTGGTCAAACACAATTTTTTGCTACAGGTTACTAAGAGCTGGCAGCAAGCTTATAGGTCTGCTGTTAGAACCAGTAAAGCCGCTTTACCACTCTTGGATACCGGAATTACTTTGGCTTCCTTCCAGGCCTGAGGACAAAGACTTTCCTCAGATAAAAAATATGACAGATAGGAGTGGCTATAGAGTCAGCTACCATCCTCAGTAGCTTTCCATCTCAGTTGTCAATGCCAGGAGGTTTGTCATTATTGATTGATAAAAGTAATTTTTCCAACTATCCCACACTAACTTTACAAAATTCAAACTTGCACTGCTTTTCTTTCATTATTTTTTTATGCTCACTGTTCGTTGTTGTCATTTTCTGCCTAAGTTTGCCCACTTTGCCAATTAAATAATCATTAAAATAATTGGCAACATAAAATGGTTTTGTGATGAATAAGCCATCTGATTCAATGAAAAATGGAGTTGAATTTGTCTTTCTGCCCATAATTTATTTTAAGTACTCCAAAGTTTTTTTTACAAAATTCTTCATGTCATTGATCTTGGCTTCATAATACAGTCTCTTCTTTTTGTTGAGTTTAGCGACATCATTTCTCAATTTGCAGTAAGTAAGCCAGTCAGATGTGCAACCAGACTTATTAGTCACTCCTTTTGCCCCATCTCTTTAAACTAAACCGTTTTTCAATTCATCATCAATCCATGGATCCATAGCAGTTCTAACGGCCAGTTTCTTAAACCAGTTATGCATTAGGGGGCGCTATTAACATTTTTGGATGAAAAACATTCCCGTTTTAAACAAGATATTTTGTCACGAAAAGATGCTCGACTATGCATATAATTGACAGCTTTGGAAAGAAAACACTCTGACGTTTCCAAAACTGCAAAGATATTGTCTGTGAGTGCCACAGAACTGATGTTACAGGCGGAACCCAGATAAAAATCCAACCAGGAAGTGCCGCATTTTTTAAAACCGCCTCATGCCAATGACTCCTTATATGGCTGTGAATGAGCTACGAATGAGCTTACGTTTTCCACGTATTCCCCAAAGTGTCTACAGCATTGTGATGTATTTTCACGCATTTCCATTGAAGAGTAGCCGTAAGGGACCATATATAGCAAGTGGTCACATGGTGTCTCCCGCAGAAATTTTTCCAATCGCTTCTTATGAGAAACCAATTGCCTCGACGGATATGTTAAAAACACCTTGAGGATGGATCCTAAACAACGTTTGCCGTGTTTTTGTCGATATTATGGAGTTCATTTTGAAAAAAGTTTGGCGTTGTATAGGTAGCATTTTCCGGTCAATTTCTCAGCCAAGCATGATGAACAAATGGGAGCTATCTAACTGGGAGTCTCCTGAGTGAAAGCATCCGAAGTTCTTCAAAGGTAAATGATTTCATTTGGTTGCTTTTCTTATTTTTCTTATTTTCGTGAAAATGTTGCCTGCTGCCAGCAGAGCTGAGCATAGCATTATGCCATGATAAACTTACACAAATGATTGTCTAGCGTTGGCTGTAACGCATATTTTTAAAATCTGAGATGACAGTGTTGTTAACAAAAGGCTAAGCTTGTGTTTGAATATATTTATTTCATTTCATTAGCGATTTTCAGGAATAGGAAAAGTTTCTAGGGGTATTTATGTCCGCTGCGTTATGCTAATATGATTAGGATCCTGGATCCGGGATTGCTCGTCGCAACAGGTGCATGTTTGTCAATAATTGGAAGAAGCAATTTCATACAGTGCCTTGCGAAAGTATTCGGACCCCTTGAACTTTGCGACCTTTTGCCACATTTCAGGCTTCAAACATAAAGATATAAAACTGTATTTTTTGTGAAGAATCAACAACAAGTGGGACACAATCATGAAGTGGAACGACATTTATTGGATATTTCAAACTTTTTTAACAAATCAAAAACTGAAAAATTGGGCGTGCAAAATGATTCAGCCCCCTTAAGTTAATACTTTGTAGCGCCACCTTTTGCTGCAATTACAGCTCATTGTCAGTCTCTCGATGTGCAAAACTGATAGAGACATACCCCAAGCGACTTACAGCTGTAATCGCAGCAAAAGGTGGCACTACAAAGTATTAACTTAAGGGGGCTGAATCATTTTGCACGCCCAATTTTGCACGCCCATGGCCTCTGTACGCCTATGTAGATATTTCATACAATTCAGCCGTTTCCAGTTAGAAGATTAACAATGTCAACACTGTATTTCTGATCCATTTGATGTTATTTTAATAGACAAAAAATCTGCTTTTCTTTCAAAAACAAGGAAATGTATAAGTGACCCCAAACTTTTGAACAGTAGTGTACGTCACAGGAGCTCACCAGTCAGCTCTGCTGTGAAAGTCTAAATACGCACAGAGCACTATCTGCTGTTTCCCAATCAGTTAACTACAGGCAGGGTGGTGTTGTTGTGCTGAATTATGGCGTTTCAGAATTAGCTTGTCACAGGCAAAGTCCTATAGTTTGTTTTGGAGGGTGCTCAGTTTAGTCAGCTCATATGACATTTAATGATTAAGAGGACATTAGAGATGCTTTGATTACTTTCAAAACAGCAGGAGACACATTTCACACCATCAGAGCTCTCCAACATATTACTTTTGAAAAGGCTTTTATAGAGAAGAATATGAGTATGAAATACTTATTCATTTGAAAACAGCAGGAGACAGGATAGACTAAATGACTGAGCAATTTGATAACAGCTCAACTGGAGCAGAAGCTCGCTGCACTCTGAATTGATTCCACATTGCCCCTTGACACATCTGGGGGGGGGGGCTCGGCGCATCCAAAGCTCATTAAGCCCCCCTCCATAAGAATGTGAATGTTAATCACCCATAATTGTCAAAGATATTGATGTCTGACACCCCGGGAACTCCCAGGAGTCAATGTAGAATTGAATCCTTGAATGAAGGGCTGTTTATAATGAGGGTATAGAAACACATGCCAGTTGCCCAGACCTAGATTCAGCCTACTCCTGGACTAAAAAGTATGCCCAATGGAAAATCAGCAGGACAACGCTTAATCTGGGTCCAGGAAACTGCCGCTCAAAGTAGAACCCCTGACTCAACTTTTCTCTACTAAAGCCATGTATGCAGATTTCAGTGGAGGAGATGACTAATCAAGCTGAACCCCTCCCCACCCCCAGTTAAATTGAACAAACTTAACAATTTCAAACTGTAACGGCCGTTGCTGGAAGAAGACCAAGATGCAGCATGGTGAGCGTACATTTTCCTTTTTATTTCAAAATGTCACCGAAAAAACAACAAACTAGAGACATAAAAAGCTCTAAGGTCAGGGCGTGACACAAACCTTTATATTTAACGACCACAGATTCAAGAATAGGATTGACTTGGTCAGTTTAACTTACTTCTCTCAACTCTCTTTTCTCAATGAGACACAAACGTGGCTCTTGCTCTTGATAATGTGAAAAAAATGTGGTTTTATGAAGTTTACTCAAGAAATGATGACTTTGTCAAGTATTTCAGTAAATCAATAGGTCCTTGTGAAATCGTGTATTAATCCTAATTGATCAAATAATCCTAATTGATCAAGTATTTTTTCTCCCACAGATAGTCCCTGCAGTCCTTTGAAGGTAAACACACTACCGTCTCTCCTGTCAAGGTTTCATTTGCTTTGAAGTGGAAATGAATAGATATTTCTGAGTGTCACCCTGCATGCTCCCCCAACACACAACTTACTTTGTTTGGTGCTTTGCACTCATGTGGGTTTACAGTGAGTCAGACTTCAAAGGGATTGTCTTAGACTGTCATGGAGTTCTGTGTGTGGTTTAGCTCAGAGGGATAACACAGTCTTGGGGCACACAGAAGACCCAAGTTTCAAAACCCTGGTCGATCACATTACCTTGGCAGTCAAGCTGTGTGCCCACTTTTTGAACCTACTTCACCCTCAACTTGTGTGGTGTTTAAACTCACTTTTGCTACAGACACAAGCTGAGAGGAAGTTTGAGAAATGAAAAACACTTTCTCCCAGTGACATGTGTAATGTACACAGGATGGGGAGTAGCAAGATGAATAAAAAAAAAGAGAAATAATGAGAAGCTTCATTATTATCAAACCCTGGAGTTCCATTTCAGGGGTGCATGGGCATTCTCCGTCTAGATCAAACCCAAGAGTTCAATTTCAGGGGTGTATGGGCATTCTCCGTCTAGATCAAACCCTAGAGTTCCATTTCAGGGGTATATGGGCATTCTCCATCTAGATCAAACCCTAGAGTTCCATTTCAGGGGTGCATGGGCATTCTCCGTCTAGATCAAACCCTAGAGTTCTATTTCAGGGGTGCATGGGCATTATCCGTCTAGATCAAACCCTAGAGTTCTATTTCAGGGGTGCATGGGCATTCTCCGTCTAGATCAAACCCTAGAGTTCTATTTCAGGGGTGCATGGGCATTATCCGTCTAGATCAAACCCTAGAGTTCTATTTCAGGGGTGCATGGGCATTCTCCGTCTAGATCAAACCCTAGAGTTCTATTTCAGGGGTGCATGGGCATTCTCCGTCTAGATCAAACCCTAGAGTTCTATTTCAGGGGTGCATGGGCATTCTCCGTCTAGATCAAACTCTGGAGTTCTATTTCAGGGGTGCATGAGCATTCTCCATCTAGATCAAAATCTGGAGTTCTATTTCAGGGGTGCATGGGCATTATCCTTCTAGATCAAAATCTGGAGTTCTATTTCAGGGGTGCATCGGCATTCTCCGTCTAGATCAAACCCTAGAGTTCCATTTCAGGGGTGCATGGGCATTCTCCGTCTAGATCAAACCCTAGAGTTCTATTTCAGGGGTGCATGGGCATTATCCTTCTAGATCAAACCCTGGAGTTCCATTTCAGGGGTGCATGGGCATTCTCCGTCTAGATCAAACCCTAGGGTTCTATTTCTGGGGTCCATGGGCATTATCCGTCTAGATCAAACCCTGGAGTTCTATTTCAGGGGTGCATGGGCATTCTCCGTCTAGATCAAAATCTGGAGTTCTATTTCAGGGGTGCATGGGCATTATCCGTCTAGATCAAACTCTGGAGTTCTATTTCAGGGGTGCATGGGCATTCTCCATCTAGATCAAGCCCTAGGGTTCTATTTCAGGGGTGCATGGGCATTATCCGTCTAGATCAAACCCTGGAGTTCTATTTCAGGGGTGCATGGGCATTCTCTGTCTAGATCAAACCCTAGAGTTCTATTTCAGGCGTGCATGGGCATTCTCCGTCTAGATCAAACTCTGGAGTTCTATTTCAGGGGTGCATGGGCATTCTCCATCTAGATCAAACTCTGGAGTTCTATTTCAAGGGTGCATGGGCATTCTCCGTCTAGATCAAACTCTGGAGTTCTATTTCAGGGGTGCATGGGCATTCTCCGTCTAGATCAAACTCTGGAGCTCTATTTCAGGGGTGTATGGGCATTCTCCGTCTAGATCAATCCCTGGAGTTCTATTTCGGGGGTGCATAGGCATTCTCCGTCTAGATCAAACTCTGGAGTTCTATTTCAGGGGTGCATGGGCATTCTCCGTCTAGATCAAACTCTGGAGTTCTATTTCAGGGGTGCATGGGCATTCTCCGTCTAGATCAAACTCTGGAGCTCTATTTCAGGGGTGCATGGGCATTCTCTGTCTATATCAAACCCTGGAGTTCTATTTCAGGGGTGCATGGGCATTCTCTGGCTAGATCAATCCCTGGAGTTCCATTTCAGGGGTGTATGGGCATTCTCCGTCTATATCAAACCCTGGAGTTCTATTTCAGGGGTGCATGGGCATTCTCCGGCTAGACAAGACCATCCAGTTGCAAGCGGAACCAGCTACCAGCCAAGAGTACAATTACATTTAACCTTTAATTCATTGGAAATAGGCTTTAATTAAAATTGCAATAGCCTGAAAATTCACGTTTCATTATCATTACAGATCGCAATTCCAATTGCAAAAGCGATAAGTCGCCGAATTTGGCTGGGGGTCCCTTAATGTCCTATTTTTTTCTTCTCTAATTTGTCTGGCTCTTGAGATGCAAGAAATTACAGTTTGAGGGAGAGAAGCGGGAGGATGAAAATCTATAGTTTTTCTGGTCTTGTTCAAAGAGCACTTAAAAGACATGAGTATGAAATAAGGAAAATGCTGTTTGTTCAGCCTCGGTTCAAGGAAGTTAATTACAAAGTTTGGATTTGTCTCCATAGACCAGTAGCATGTAAAGTAGTGAAGAGATAGTCTAGCCTAATTTAAAATGTATCCCAATAGGGGTGAAGCTAGTGACCCCAAACAGGTTTTGCCATGGCCATAGGAGTCACTTTTTCATAGATCTCTCTCTGTTCCTCTATATCAGTTTCTTTTCCAGTGTTTCTCTCTGTAGCTCCCACCTGCATTTTCAAGAGCACAACTGAGGCACAGAACCATTCTAGAAAAGTAAATGTGAAAAGAAAATATCCAAACTAGCATAGTAACGTTTGGGTCGAGCATGGTAGTGTCAAAAGGGCACAACAGTATCCTTACTCTGTCCTCTGTCTTTCTATCTCTCTGTAGCACTCTAGGCTGCATCACATCCGGCCGTGATTGGGAGTCCCATAGGGTGGCGCACAATTTGCCCAGCGTCGTCCAGGTTTGGCCGGGGTAGGCTGTCATTGTAAATAAGAATTTGTTCTTAACTGACTTGCCTTGTTAAATGAAGGTTAAATAAAATATAAATACAAGTTTTAGTCTCTCTACCACACCATCTCAATGTCTCTCTGATAGCATTTTTCTATCGCTCTCTTTCACAACCAATTCATTTCCAATTGTAAGAAGCAAACAAGTATTGGATATAAAACTTGGTACTGATAGCTTTTCTTCACTCCATTTGGTTTTAAATGAACTTGTTTCTTGTTGTAGTAGATGACTACCCTGAGGGAGTGTATTTAAACATAAATGCTGTTATCAGGTTCAATGCTGTTACAAATGAGGGGGAATCACATCTGTTAACACTGTTGCTTTCCATTGTTGGTCATTGCCCTCAGCTAAGTTTTCTAAACAAATATAACGAAATACTTTTAACCTCTACGGGATAGGTGTCACTAAACCTGGACGATTGTTGCTAACATGTGCTAATATTACTAGAATGACGTTGTATAAAACAGCCACCTTTCCAGGACATAGACATGTCTTATATGAGCAGAAAGCTTAAATTCTTGTTAATCAACCTGCAGTGTCCAATGAACAATATCTTTTACAGTGAAAAACACCATGCTATTGTTTGAGGGGAGTGAACAACAACAAAAAACTTTTATCATGGCAACTGGTTTGATACATTCACCTCTGAAGGTAAATAATGTACTTACATTCAGTAATCTTGCTCTGATTTGTCTTCCTGAGGGTCCCAGAGATAAAATGTAGCATAGTTTTGTTTGATAAAATCCATTTTTATGTTGAAATGTAGGAACTGGTGTCTACAGTTTGACCTAACTGCTGTCTCTAGCCCCACAACCACCCTGACCGGACATCTAGATGTGTGAAAGTTTGTGTATAAGCTAATGATCCATCATGTATGACATTCCTAGGAATGTGTAAACTAAAATGTTTTATTACCATAGCATTTTTGTATGTTCTCTATTGTTGTGTACTTGAAAATGTATCTATTGGCACATTTGGGCAAACTCCTGGCAGACTTGATACAACATATTGTGCAGTAATGTAATTCTTCACTGGATCAGCTTGAAACTTTGTACACACACTGCTGCCATCTGACGGCCAAAATCTAAATTACACCTAGACTCCTATCTGAAAGTATGGCATTTCTCTTGCATTTCATGTTTTTTTGTTTGTATTACCAGATCTAATGTGTTATATTCTCCTCATTAATTTCACATTTCCATAAACTTCAACAAAGTCTTTCCTTTCAAGTGGTATCAAGAATATGCATATCCTTGCTTGAGCTACAGTCAGTTAGATTTGGGTATGTCATTTTAGGTGAACATTTCAAAAAGGGGTACTTGGCCTGCAAGTGTTTACACTGCAAATCTAAACTTGTTGACCTCTGAAAAAGCAGGTTTCAATAATAAAATGTAACTGTTAGTCTACAATTATCCGCAACTTGTCACACCCTGATCTGTGTCACCTGCCTTTGTGATTGTCTTCACCCCCCTCCAGGTGTCGCCCATATTCCCCATTATCCCCAGTGTATTTATACCTGTGTTCTCTGTTTGTCTGCTGCCAGTTCATCTTGTTAGTCAAGTCAACCAGCGGTTTTGTGTCTCAGCTCTTGCTTTTCCCAGTCTCTCTTTTTCTCACCCTCCTGGTTTTGACCCTTGCCTGTCCTGACGCTGAGCCCGCCTGCCAACCTATACCTTTGCCCCACCTCTGGATTATTGACCTCTGCCTGCCCTGACCCTGAGTTAGCCTGCCGTCCGGTACCTTTGCTCCACCCCTGGTTTACAGACCCCTGCCTGCCTTAACCTGTCTATTGCCTGCCCCTGTTTGATTATTAAACCATTGTTAATTCAACGTTGTCTGAATCTGGGTCTTACTTTCATACCTGATACAACTACTATAATTCAACCATCATTCAACTACGAGATTAAGATTAACTCTCCATGGATTAACATATTAAAGCTATTTTGTAATGTTGTAAATGCTAATAGCAAATTTTTGTCTCTGATTCATATCTCTCTAATTGGGAAGAAGTTCATAAAGGTGACACGCACATGCACAAGAGCACAGAGTGAGTTGGTCAGATACTGCTGTAGTGAAGAGCCTTCACATTAGAAGGGAGCAGCTCAAAACATTTGAAATTCTATCGTTACAGATAATGTGTTATTTATTATACTGTCATTAAGTGTCTGGGGCTTGAATAATCTACCTAGTCTAGTCATATCTTCATAATGTGTCTGGTCTGTAGTAAGTGTTTAGGCCTCCTGTTTTAGTCAGCTCAGCTGAAAATTGATTTGATTTTACATGCCGATTGAACCGACAAATGCATAGAGCAAATGCAATTTTAGAGAAGCGCTGTACTCTGAAGGGACATTAAATCTTAGATGTGCCAGAAAACTGAATCATGGATTTTAAAAGTCTGATTCTTTTTAGAGGACTGTTGTGAATGAACTAGATGTCTCAAATGAAACCGGATTTCAAAGACAAGAGAGAGTATAGAGCAGAATCCCCTTCATTTTCCAAAAACATTTCCATTATAGGAATTTGACTTGTTGGAAGGGTGCTGCCGCAATAAACAGAATAAACAGACAGACAATAAGCAGAATATATGGACAAAATATATACAGTTGAAGTCGGAAGTTTACATACACCTTAACCAAATACATTTAAACTCAGTTTTTTCACAATTTCTGACATTTAATCCTAGTAAAAATTCCCTGTCTTGGGTCAGTTAGGATCACCACTTCATTTTAAGAATGTGAAATGTCAGAATAATAGTAGAGAGCTTTTATTTATTTCATCCCATTCCCAGTGGGGTCAGAAGTTTACATGCACACAATTAGTATTTGGTAGCATTGTCTTTTAAATTGTTTAACTTGGGCCAAACGTTTCGGGTAGCCTTCCACAAGCTTCACACAATAAGTTGGATGAATGTTGGCCCATTCCTCCTGACAGAGCTGGTGTAACTGAGTTAGGTTTGTAGGCCTCCTATCTCGCACACGCTATTTCAGTTTTGCCCACAACTTTTCTATAGGATTGAGATCAGGGCTTTGTGATGGCCACTCCAATACTTGACTTTGTTGTCCTTAATTAAGCCATTTTGCCACTTTAGAAGTATGCTTGGGGTCATTGTCCATTTGGAACACTCATTTGCGACCAAGCTTTAACTTCCTGACTGATGTCTTGAGATGTTGCTTCAATACATCCACATAATTTTCCTTCCTCATGATCCATCTATTTTGTGAAGTGCACCAGTCTCTCCTGCAGTAAAGCACACTCACAACATGATGCTGCCACCCCCGTGCTTCACGGTTGGGATGGTGTTCTTCGGGTTGCAAGCCTCCCCCTTTTCCTCCAAATATAACGATGGTCATTATGGCCAAACAGTTCTATTTTTGTTTCATCAGACCAGAGGACATTTCTTCAAAAAGTACAATCTTTGTCCCCATGTGCAGTTGCAAACCGTAGTCTGGCTTTTTTATGGCTGTTTTGTAGCAGTGGCTTCTTCCTTGCTGAGCGGCCTTTCAGTATATGTCTATATAGGACTCGTTTTACTGTGGATATAGATACTTTTGTACCCGTTTCCTCCAGCATCTTCACAAGGTCCTTTGCTGTTGTTATGGGATTGATTTGTACTTTTCGCAGGAGGCAGAGCGCGTCTCCTTCCTGAGCGGTATGACGGCTGTGTGGTCCCATGGTGTTTAGACTTGCGTACTATTGCTTGTACAGAGGAATGTGTTATCTTCAGGCATTTGGAAATTGCTCCCAAGGATGAACCAGACTTGTGGAGGTCTACAATTTTTTTCTGAGGTCTTGGCTGATTTCTTCTGATTTTCCGATGATGTCAAGCAAAGAGGCACTGAGTTTGAAGGCCTTGAAATACATCCACAGGTACACTTCCAATTGACTCAAATGATGTCAATTAGCCTATCAGAAGCTTCTAAAGCCATGACATCATCTTCTGGAATTTTCCAAGCTGTTTAAAGGCACAGTCAACTTAGTGTATGTACACTTTTGAATTATAAATTAAATAATCGGTCTGCAAACAATTGTTGGAAAAGGGACTTGTGTCATACACGAGGTAGATTTCCTAAGCGACTTTCCAAACTATAGTTTCTTAACAAGAAATTTGTGTAGTGGTTGAAAAATTAGTTTTAATGACTCCAATCTAAGCGTATGTAAACTTCTGACTTCAACTGTAGATGCAGAATTGACAATCCACATACTGTATGTACACTTTGTAGATCACTAGTCATTGAGCTGCCTTTTGATAGAAATGATAAGCTGATGTTTTCATACTAATTTGCCTGCCACAGTGGAGGTGACAATAGCAGGTTCAGCCTTTCAACTTGGCAGTAGTGTAATACAATCCTCAGTTAACATCTGAATCAAACGACAAATTCTATGAAAAATTAATGTATGGTGACGTATTGTAACTATTGTAATAAGCAGATTGATTCTGTATGCAGCAGATTTATTTCAATTTGTATAAATACACTTTCGCTAAATGTAATATTTGCCCAAATGTTGAAAACACATAGAATGACTGACTCTATGAGTGCCATTTCTTAATTTGTTGATAGTGATGAGAAAAAAGTGGCTAGTGTATTAAGGAGTACAGAGTCAGTGTTCACTAGTTGATTTATCTTTATTAATTTACTTCAGCACAGTTTAACCATGCAGGGCACCCATATAAGGGCTACCGAGTGGCACAGTGGTCTAAGGCACTGCATCTCAGTGCTATAGAGGCGTCACTATAGGCCCTGGTTTGATCCTGGGCTGTATCACAAATGGCCATGATTGTGAGTCCCATAGGTCGGTACACAATTGGCCCAGCGTCGTCTGAGTTAGGGGAGGGTTTGGCCAGGGTAGGCCGTCATTGTAAAATAAGAATTTGTTCTTAACTGACTTGCCTAGTTAAATATAAGGTAAAAAAGATATACTATATTTTTCATGTAATAACTTTCATCAGCACAGTGTCAAACCCCCAAGAAATCATAAGAATTATGATCTATGCCATAAAGTCATGGACACAATGCAATCCTTAGAAACCAACCTCTTGGATATGTCAGGACATACTGTACTGTAGACCTCTCCTAGAAACCAACCTCTTGGATATGTCAGGACATACAGTACTGTAGACCTCTCCTAGAAAACAACATCTTGGATATGTCAGGACATAAGGTACTGTAGACCTCTCCTAGAAACCAACCCTTTGGATATGTCAGGACATACAGTACCGTAGACCTCTCCTAGAAATCAACCTCTTGGATATGTCAGGACATAAGGTACTGTAGACCTCTCCTAGAAACCAACCTCTTGGATATGTCAGGACATACAGTACTGTAGACCTCTCCTAGAAACCAACCTCTTGGATATGTCAGGACATAAGGTACTGTAGACCTCTCCTAGAAACCAACCTCTTGGATATGTCAGGACATACAGTACTGTAGACCTCTCCTAGAAACCAACCTCTTGGATATGTCAGGACATAAGGTACTGTAGACCTCTCCTAGAAACCAACCTCTTGGATATGTCAGGACATACAGTACGGTAGACCAAACAGCCATTTTACTGCTTGAAGTTTAGGTGTTTTAAAAAAAGTACAATGCAGTTGATTTGCAATGATGACACAAACATTGCATTAAACAGGACATTCATATGAGCCTTAAAATCCAATTAGAATCCAAAAGTAGTGTAAACTGAACTCATAAGCCACATGTAACTACAGACTTTTTTTTGCTGGCATTCTATAATAATTCCTCTTGTTCTGCCACCAACTTGAGTGCACAAAAAGCTCTATATGTTACTGAGTGTCCCGGATAATACATGTACTATGTTACGTCTAGTCTGAGACCAGGTTGCAGTGTTCCCTATCCTGGTCCTGAGTGCTTCCAACAGTAAACTTTATTTATTGTAATGCTGGAAAAGCACACCCGATTCAACTAATCATCAAGCCCTCAATGAGCTGAATGAGGTGTGTTTGTCCAGGGCAACAACAAAAATGTGTACCGTTGGTGGTCCTTGAGGACCAGGGTTGGGAACCACTGCTGTACTGTACTTTACCAATATGGGAAGATGGCATTAGTTCCGCTGACATGCCATCAGTCTTGTACATGGACTGCAAGGGACTCAGCCAGCCATGAGTGAAGAGTTGAGGACTGTCAACCCAACTCTAATTAGGCCGACTTCAGGCACAAGCTAAATAACTTTTCACAACTGCAAGTGGAATCGTAAATATGTGAACTATTTTCCTTTAAAATTTAGGGGTTGGATCTAGCTGGAATTAAATTGAACAACCGTCTTATCAAAGTTGGGTGGAAACGGATGCATCCGTACTATTTATTCCCTCCATCACAGTAGCATCTTTTTTGGTGCGAGACTAGGTTCCCAACAAGGGGTACTTGGACCCCTGGGGGAACTTGAGACCATAGGCCTACTCGTCAAATGCACATTAGGGGGTACATCAGGGGGTTCCCCGGGCATAGAAAAATTCAGTTGGTGATACAGTAACCGGAAAAGGTCGGGCACAGTAATATGAGAGACTTATACTCAACATTCAAAGCTTGTTGACTGACACTCCTGATTCCGACACTTTGTTTGCCATCTTTGTCCATTTTTTTGCATTGTATCTGCTTGTTAGAGATTCCCATGGATCAGTTGCTGAAGGAAAAATATTGGATCCAGTGAAATGAAAGAGTCCCTGTTGAGGTGTCTTTATAGCCTTGAGTTTCCACCTCAATGTTCTTCTTTGTATGTTAGTGAAGAACGTTAGCGAACCGGTTTAAGTGGGCTAAATCGATCTGTGACAGACAGCTGAAGCATTCTCTAAATTGTTCCAACATTGTGAGTGAGCCACAACCTCTCACTTGCTCTAGAAAAAATTACACCTCTGTGTTGCCTCAGGCTTAGACCAGCTCTTAGTGTCAAGAAAACATTCTCAAAGACATAGACAAAGAAAGCACACAATTACAGTTTACAATTGAGTCACCTTCTCTGATAATACAATTTATTGGTAGTATTTCAATGTCAACAGTCCATTGACATTAAATGTCAATGTCAACAGAGAAAGTCAGAGCAACAATGTTGATATTGTCGTTTCTTGACAGGGTAAAGTGTGTGAAGAGGTTTGCAAAGAAAGAAAACAAGGCATAGTCTCTTCTCTTTTTCCTGTGTGTGGCTGGAGTTTGAGGTTGCCGTCAATGAACGTGCTCAAAGGTTAAAGAATAGGACTGCAATAGAATGTGTAACTTATCTTTGCCCCCTGTCATTACCTTGGCCACACATCTGAAACCCTACCTCTTCAAAGAGTATCTTAAATAATAATCCCACAGCACCCCCCCTTGCTAGCTCTGACTTTGCTGATAGCTACTTTGAGGGAAATTGTACTTACTATGATGTGGTTGTCCCACCTAGCTATCTTAAGATTAATGCACGAACTGTAAGTCTCTCTGGATAAGAGTGTCTGCTCAATGACAAATGTAATGGCTATGGCTGGTATGTTATTGAAGATGATACATTCATACAGTGCATTAGGAAAGTATTCAGACCCCTTGACCCATCTCTCCAGAGATGTTCGAGCAAGTCCGGGCTCTGGCTGGGCCACTCAAGGACATTCCGATACTTGTTCTGAGCAACTCCTGCGTTGTCTTGGCTGTGTGCTTATGTCAACTTCCGGCGCCGACAGAGATGGCCGCCTCGCTTCGCGTTCCTAGGAAACTATGCAGTTTTTTGTTTTTGTATGTGTTATTTCTTACATTAGTACCTCAGGTCATCTTAGGTTTCATTACATACAGCCGAGAAGAACTACTGTATATAAGATCAGCGTCAACTCACCATCAGTACGACCAAGAATATGTTTTTCGCAACGCGGATCCTGTGTTCTGCCTTACAAACAGGACAACGGAATGGATCGCATGCAGCGACCCCAAAAAACGACTCCGAAAAAGAGGGAAACGTAGCGGTCTTCTGGTTAGACTACGGAGACGGGCACATCGTGCCCCACTCCCTAGCATTCTTCTTGCCAATGTCCAGTCTCTTGACAACAAGGTTGATGAAATCCGAGCAAGGGTAGCATTCCAGAGGGACATCAGAGACTGTAACGTTCTGTGCTTCACGGAAACATGGCTCACTGGAGAGACGCTATCCGATGCGGTGCAGCCAACGGGTTTCACCACGCATCGCGCCGACAGAAACAAACACCTTTCTGGTAAGAAGAGGGGTGGGGGTGTATGCCTTATGGCTAACGAGGCATGGTGCGATGAAAGAAACATACAGGAACTCAAATCCTTCTGTTCACCTGATTTAGAATTCCTCACAATCAAATATAGACCGCATTACCTACCAAGAGAATTCTCTTCGATTATAATCACAGCCGTATATATCCCCCCAAGCAGACACATCGATGGCTCTGAACGAACTTTATTTAACTCTTTGCAAACTGGAAACCATTTATCCGGAGGCTGCATTCATCATTGTTGGGGATTTTAACAAGGCTAATCTGAAAACAAGACTCCTAAATTTTATCAGCATATCGATTGCGCAACCAGGGGCGGAAAAACCTTGGATCACTGTTACTCTAACTTCCGCGACGCATATAAGGCCCTGCCCCGCCCCCTTTCGGAAAAGCTGACCACAACTCCATTTTGCTGATACCTGCCTACAGACAAAAGCTAAAAAAGAAGCTACCACGCTGAGGTCTGTCCAACGCTGGTCCGACCAAGCTGACTCCACACTCCAAGACTGCTTCCATCACGTGGACTGGGACATGTTTCGTATTGCGTCAAATAACAACATTGACGAATACGCTGATTCGGTGTGCGAGTTCATTAGAACGTGCGTTGAAGATGTCGTTCCCATAGCAACGATTAAAACATTCCCTAACCAGAAACCTTGGATTGATGGCAGCATTCGTGTGAAACTGAAAGCACGAACCACTGCTTTCAATCAGGGCAAGGTGTCTGGTAACATGACTGAATACAATCAATGCAGCTATTCCCTCCGTAAGGCTATCAAACAAGCTAAGCGTCAGTACAGAGACAAAGTAGAATCCCAATTCAACGGCTCAGACACAAGAGGCATGTGGCAGGGTCTACAGTCAATCACGGACTACAGGAAGAAATCCAGCCCAGTCACGGACCAGGATGTCTTGCTCCCAGGCAGACTAAATAACTTTTTTGCCCGCTTTGAGGACAATACAGTGCCACTGACACGGCCTGCAACGGAAAAATGCGGTCTCTCCTTCACTGCAGCCGAGGTGAGTAAAACATTTAAACGTGTTAACCCTCGCAAGGCTGCAGGCCCAGACGGCATCCCCAGCCGCGCCCTCAGAGCATGCGCAGACCAGCTGGCTGGTGTGTTTACGGACATATTCAATCAATCCCTATACCAGTCTGCTGTTCCCACATGCTTCAAGAGGGCCACCATCGTTCCTGTTCCCAAGAAAGCTAAGGTAACTGAGCTAAACGACTACCACCCCGTAGCACTCACTTCCGTCATCATGAAGTGCTTTGAGAGACTAGTCAAGGACCATATCACCTCCACCCTACCTGACTCCCTAGACCCACTCCAATTTGCTTACCGCTCAAATAGGTCCACAGACGATGCAATCTCAACCACACTGCACACTGCCCTAACCCATCTGGACAAGAGGAATACCTATGTGAGAATGCTGTTCATCGACTACAGCTCGGCATTCAACACCATAGTACCCTCCAAGCTCGTCATCAAGCTCGAGACCCTGGGTCTCGACCCCGCCCTGTGCAACTGGGTACTGGACTTCCTGACGGGCCGCCCCCAGGTGGTGAGGGTAGTTAACAACATCTCCTCCCCGCTGATCCTCAACACTGGAATGCACTCCCAGGAATCCAAGTTCCACACTGCGTTCTGAGCCCTCTCCTGTACTCCCTGTTCACCCACGACTGCGTGGCCACGCACGCCTCCAACTCAATCATCAAGTTTGCGGACGACACAACAGTGGTAGGCTTGATTACCAACAACGACGAGACGGCCTACAGGGAGGAGGTGAGGGCCCTCGGAGTGTGGTGTCAGGAAAATAACCTCACACTCAACGTCAACAAAACTAAGGAGATGATTGTGGACTTCAGGAAACAGCAGAGGGAACACCCCCCTATCCACATCGATGGAACAGTAGTGGAGAGAGTAGCAAGTTTTAAGTTCCTCGGCATACACATCACAGACAAACTGAATTGGTCCACTCACACAGACAGCATCGTGAAGAAGGCGCAGCAGCGCCTCTTCAACCTCAGGAGGCTGAAGAAATTTGGCTTGTCACCAAAAGCACTCACAAACTTCTACAGAGGCACAATCGAGAGCATCCTGGCGGGCTGTATCACCGCCTGGTATGGCAACTGCTCCGCCCTCAACCGCAAGGCTCTCCAGAGGGTAGTGAGGTCTGCACAACGCATCATCGGGGGCAAACTACCTGCCCTCCAGGACACCTACACCACCCGATGTTACAGGAAGGCCATAAAGATCATCAAGGACATCTACCACCCGAGCCACTGCCTGTTCACCCCGCTATCATCCAGAAGGCGAGGTCAGTACAGGTGCATCAAAGCTGGGACCGAGAGACTGAAAATCAGCTTCTATCTCAAGCCCATCAGACTGTTAAACAGCCACCACTAACATTGAGTGGCTGCTGCCTACACACTGACACTGACTCAACTCCAGCCACTTTAATAAATGGGAATTGATGGGAAATGTTGTAAATATATCACTAGCCACTTTAAACAATGCTACCTTATATAATGTTACTTACCCTACATTATTCATCTCATATGCATACCTATATACTGTACTCTATATCATCGACTGCATCCTTATGTAATACATGTATCACTAGCCACTTTAACTATGCCACTTTGTTTACATACTCATCTCACATGTATATACTGTACTCGATACCATCTACTGTATCTTGCCTATGCTGCTCTGTACCATCACTCACTCATATATCCTTATGTACATATTCTTTATCCCCTTACACTGTGTATAAGACAGTAGATTAGGAATTGTTAGTTAGATTACTTGTTGGTTATTACTGCATTGTCGGAACTAGAAGCACAAGCATTTCGCTACACTCGCATTAACATCTGCTAACCATGTGTATGTGACAAATACAATTTGATTTGATTTGATTTGATGTTGTTGTCCTGTTGGAAGGTGAACCTTCGCCCCAGTCTGAGCACTCTGGAGCAGGTTTTTATTAAGGATCTCTCTGGACTTTGCTCCGTTCATCTTTTCCTCAATCCCGACTAGTCTCCCAGTCACTGCTGCTGAAAAACATCCCCACACCATGGTGCTACCACCACCATGTTTCACCGTGGGATGTCATGTGCCTTTTACTGAGGAGTGGCTTCCGTTTGGCCACTCTACCATAAAGACCTGAGTGGTGGAGTGCTGCAGAGATGAACGTCCTTCTGGAAGGTTCTCCCATCTCTACAGAGGAACTCTGAAGCTCTGTCAGATTGACCATCAGGTTCTTGGTCACCTCCCTGATCAAGGTCCTTCTCCTCCGATAGCGCAGTTTGACCGGCCGGAGTCTTGATGTAACAGACTTCTTCCATTTAAGAAGGGTGGAGGCCACTGAGTTCTTCTGCAGAAATGTTTTGGTACCCTTCACCAGATCTGTGTCTCGACAATCCTGTCTGAGCTCAACGGACAATTCCTTCGACCTCATGGCCTGGTTTCTGCTCTGATATGTGCTGTCCACTGTGGGACTTTTATATAGACAGGTGTGTGCCTTTCCAAATCATGTCCAATCAATTGAATTTACCACAGGTGGACTCCAATCAAGTTTTAAAAACATCTCAAGGATGATCAATGGAAACAGGATGCACCTTAGTTATTTTATTTAGGTCTTTGTTTTAGTATGGTCAGGGCGTGAGTTGGGTGGGCAGTCTATGTTCGTTTTTCTATAATTTGGGATTTCTGTGTTCGGCCTAGTATGGTTCTCAATCAGAGGCAGCTGTCAATCATTGTCCCTGATTGAGAATCATACTTAGGTAGCCTGGTTTCACTTGAGTTGTGGGTGTTTGTCTTCTGTGTCAGTGCTTGTTGCCACATGGGACTGTTTTGTTTATTCACGTTTATTGTTTTGTTCCAGTGTTCTGTTGTGTTTTGATTAAACATTATGGACACTTACCACACTGCGCATTGGTCCTCCGATCCTTCTTGCTACTCCTCCTCAGAAGAGGAGGACGAGATCCGTTACAATTTCTTGTCACAAAGGGTTTGAATACTTATGTAAACAAGGTTTTTTCTCTTTTTTATGTTTAATAAATTTGCAAACAATTCTAAAAACCTGTTTTTGCTTAACAAACTGTCATTATAGGGTATTGTGTGCGTGTATATTGATGAGGGGGAAAAAACAATTATATCAATTTTAGAATAAGATTAAGGAAACAAAACGTGGAAAAACTCATGAGGTCTGAATACTTTTCGAATGCACTGAATGTCATGGAAAGAGCAGGTGTTCTTAATGTTTTGAATGCTTAGTGTACACTTAAACACTTGATGAAAAGTGTTAAAAATATAGATATTACCTTGATATTACCTGCTTATGGGCTAGGGGTTAATGGCAAGGGCTTGATTTTGGAGGGGGCATTAGATTAAGTAAAACTATATGAACTAGTGACTGACCTTAATCTCTAACCTACTGGTTAACCCTTCCAGACATGGAGGTGACGACCCTCTCTCATTGAGAACCCTTGTGGAGGAGGGTAGGAGGAGAACAACTCTGAAGAGGACCAGGATCCAGAGCAGCTGCCTACAAGACCCTATGAGCTCGGCAACAGCCAGGGCATCACTTAAGTTAACACACCTCAACTACCTCACCAAGGAATCACGTAATGGCGCTGGAGTGGATGGCTGCCGTTTTATGGGTTCCTAACAAACTGTTATTTTGTTTGTTTTTTGTATTGTTTTTAACTCATTTTGTACATAATTTTGCTTCTACCGTCTCTTATGACCGTAAAGAGCTTCAGGACATCAGAACTGTGATTACTCACCTTAAACTGGATGAAGAATTTTTCTTGTGACTAGGGGGCAGTATTTTCATTTTTGGAAAAAAAACGTTCCCGTAGTAAAAGGGATATTTTGTCAGGACAAGATGCTAGAATATGCATTTAATTGACAGCGTAGGATAGAAAACACTCTAAAGTTTCCAAAACTGTAAAAAATATTGTCTGTGAGTATAACAGAACTGATATTGCAGGCAAAAGCCTGAGAAAAATCCAATCCGGAAGTGACTCATCTTTTGAAAGCTCTGCGTTCCTATGCATCCCTATTGAGCAGTGAATGGGCTATCAACCAGATTACGTTTTCTCCGTATTCCCCAAGGTGTCTACAGCATTGTGATGTAGTTTTACACATTTATGTTGAAAAATACCCGTAAGCGGCTACATTGCGCAACTGGTCACCTGATGGCTCCCAGAGTGATTCTCGTGTAAAATACAGAGGTAGCCATTATTCCAATCGGTCCTACTGAAAAACCAATTGTTCCGATGGATATATTATCAAATAGATATTTGAAAAACACCTTGAAGATTGATTATAAACAACGTTTGCCATGTTTCTGTCGATATTATGGAGGTAATTTGGAATATTTTTCTGCGTTTTCGTGACTGCAATTTCTGGGAGATTTCTCAGCCAAACGTGAAGAACAAATGGAGCCATTTCGCCTACAAAAATAATATTTTTGGAAAAAAGGAACATTGGCTATCTAACTGGGAGTCTCGTGAGTGAAAACATCCAAAGCTCATCAAAGGTAAACAATTTAATTTGATTGCTTTTCTGATTTCCGTGACCAAGTTACCTGCTGCTAGCTGGACAAAATGCTATGCTAGGCTATCAATCAATTTACACAAATGCTTGTCTAGCTTTGACTGTAAAGCATATTTTTAAAATCTGAGATGACAGGGTGATTAACAAAAGGCTAAGCTGTGACTCAATATATTTCACTTGTGATTTTCATGAATAGGAATATTTTAGGATTATTAGGAATATTCCATTGCGTTATGCTAATTAGTGTCAGTCGATGATTACGCTCCCTCAGGCGGGATGGGGAGTCACTAGAGGTTAATGAGTCCTACGTGAAGGATATACTGCTTTGTTGAGATGAGACCCACGATCCCCATCATCCGCATGAAGAAAATAATGGAGATAAAGGGGGAGGAAGGAGAGGTGCCTCGTAAGAATTCATCGATGAGTAAAACCTAATTTGGCCGCCTTTCCTTCCAGTTCTCTGCTGCCTGCGACTGGAACGAATTGCAAAACTAATTGCAAAAATCTCTGAAGTTGGAGACTTGAATCTCCCTCACCAACTTTAAACATCTGCTATCTGAGCAGCTAACAGATCGCTGCAGCTGTACATAGTCCATCTTTATATAGCCCACCCAATTTACCTACCTCATCCCCATACTGTTTTTATTTTATTTACCTTTCTGCTCTTTTGCACACCAGTATCTCTACCTGCACATGTTCATCTGATCATTTATCACTCCAGTGTTAATCTGCTAAATTGTAATTATTCAGTCCTATGGCCTATTTATTGCCTACCTCCTCATGTCTTTTGCACACAATGTATATAGATTATTTATTTTTCTACTATGTTATTGACTAGTTTATTGTTTACTCCATGTTTAACTCTGTGTGGTTGTCTGTTCACACTGCTTAATGCAACCGCTGTGTCAGATTTCAAAAAAGCTTTACGGTAAAAGCACACCATGCAATAATCTGAGTACAGCGCTCATGCACCAAAACAAGCCATACAGATACCCTCCATGTTGTGGAGTCAACAGAGGTCAGAAATAGCATTATAAATATTTACTAACCTTTGATGATCTTCATCGGAATGCACTCCCAGGAATCCAAGTTCCACAATAAATGGTTGTTTTGTTCGATAAAGTCCATAATTTATGTCCAAATACCTCCTTTTTGTTTGCGCGTTTAGTTCACAACTCCAAATGCACAAGGCGCAGGCACTTAGTTCAGATGACAGTTCCATTACAGTTCATAGAAATATGTCAAACGATGTATAGAAACAATCTTTAGGATGTTTTTATCATAAATCTTCAATGATGTTCCAACCGGACAATTCCTTTGTCTTTAGAAATGAAAAGAGCTCATGCTCACGGCCGCACGCGAGACTTAGCTCATGGCATTCTGCCAGACCCCTGCCTCAAACAGCTCTTATTCGCTCCCCCTTCACAGTAGAAGCATGAAACAAGGTTCTAAAGACTGTTGACATCTAGTGGAAGCCTTAGGAAGTGCAGTCAGAACAAATTTTACACTGTATATTGGATAGGCAAAGACTTGAAAACCTACAAACCTCAGAATTCCCACTTCCTGGTTGGATTTTTTCTCAGGTTTTTGCCTGCCATATGAGCTCTGTTATACTCACAGACATCATTCAAAATTTTTTAGAAACTTCATAGTGTTTTCTATCCAAATCTACTAATACTAAGCATATCTTAGCATCTGGGCCTTAGTAGCAGGCAGTTTACTCTGGGCACCTTATTCATCCAAGCTACTCAATACTGCCCCCCAGCCATAAGAAGTTAACAGCTTCTACCCCCAAGCCGTAAGCCTGCTGAACAATTAATCAAATGGCCACCTGGACTATTTACATTGACACCCCTCCCCCTTGTTTTTACGCTGCTGCTACAGCGCTGTTTAATATCTATACATAGTCAAGGTCATTTGTAAAGTCACTAATTTGTACCCCCTGTATATAGCCTCGTTATTGTTTTGTAATTTTCCTGTCAACTTTTTGATTTTATTATTATTTTTTACTTTTGTTTATTTAGTAAATATTTTCTTAACTCTATTTCTTGAACTGCTTTGTTGGTTAAGGGCTTGTAAGTAAGCATTTCATGGTAAGGTCTACACCTGTTCGGCGCATGTGACAATTTTTTTTATTTGACTTAAGTTACCCACCTCAACCATGAAACACTATTAGTGGTTCCAGTTGTTTACCGTTCTACTGTGTTAGTGGACACTGCAGCCCTTGAGGAATTGAGTTAGATCAAATAAAAAATTCAAGATCAAATTACATTGGTCTCTGAGTGTACCCCTAACCCTCTCTGTGTTCCACAGGTTTACTCAGGCTCTCATCCACCTGTGTCGTGGAGGATCGTTTCAAAATATAACACTTACAAGAACTTGTGAATTCAATATAGGCTTTTAATACAAACATATCCGAAGCCTAGATTGTCTGCGGAACACACCCTTTTCCAGAGCACTGGCTCTGTATTTATACACATACAACATATACGTCCATCCCACATGCAAATGAAGTTACTTCCCTCAGTCCTTCTGCCCATTTTATCTTTTAATCTGTGCTTCCTGCTTGTTCACGCCCAATAACGCCCATATCTGCTTTTAGTTAAGTTATAATGGTGGCAGGACCTCTTCATGTCCCAAAAATAATACATGCCCATCTTATCCTATGGGCCCTTTATGTTTAGCTTGGTGTGTTCTTTGGTATGTCTGTCCTTATTTTAACTAGTAGACTATGTGTCTCTTCTCTTTCTGTCCTAAAAATATATGTCCTATGTCTATAACCCATCCGTTGGTCATTTGGCTGACCCCCTCCTTTGTGTGTCCCTCTGACCTTGGTATGTCCAGCTGTCCTATGCTCTCATGGCCTTACTTTGGTTTCCTGTCCTATACAATAGACAATGCATTTTACCCTAAACATTTATGCATTTTATGGCTTTGGCCATTACATCTGTTATTTCTTTGTTTCCTGTTTTTACCAGAATGGCAAAAGTGTCTCCTCTTCCTCTTGGAGTCTAATGTACACCTTTCTTTGCTCAATAGTATTATGTTTGTCCCTATATGTACCTTTTGCTCCCACATCTGCTGAAGGGTAACATTGGGACTGTTTTGCTGGGTCTTCCCCTGGCAGTACGCAACGCAGGGATCGACTCGGGTATTCGAACAAGTGACCTTTCGGTTACTGGTCCAACACTCTTAACCACCTGCAGCCTTACACCGTTCACACCATAACACAAACAGGGCTGGTTCACACTTTACATTACATTAGTGTCCTTGTGTACTGCTTTATGTACAGTTTAATATTGTTTTGGTTTATTCAGTGGGAAAAATACACACACTCTTGTTAGGCAGAGGCAGAGAAAAGGCTGGGAAGGCACTATATTTGCAAATTAACAAGTCAGAAAGTTTGGCATTGGTTGTAAAGTTACTGAGAGAACTTGTGCGTTGATGTGTCATCCCTACAGCATTACATTATACATCATTGATATTGGTTGGTAAAAATTATTGGAATTTTGCTAATGAAAAAGTAATGGGCTGGGCATGATTATGGATTATGCATAAATATGTATTAATTATCTGTGATCTGAATGTTTATTGGAAGTCATTACATAAAACACCAATGTACAAGATCATATTTATCATTCCACTGTTTGATTTAGCCAGCAGTTCAGTTTCTAGGTTTACTGGACCAGTGTGTACGATGGGAGCAGAAATTAGCACGCCTTGTACAGATGAATACATGCGTCGGAATTAAGCTCCAAGCCTTCAGGTGTGTTAATTCAGTGTTGAGGAAAAGTTAGGAGTCGTTGTAAGTGGTGTCAGTGGACGTGCTAGATTCCTCTGTCTACAGACAATGATTCCCTGCTGTGGATCCTGGCTCATGTTAAGTTGATTTGGGGTTTTATATTTGGACCTCTGCGTCGTACAAGAGTCCAAACGTCATAATAACTCATATGTTGATTGACCTGCATTCTCCTGCTAACTGGACTGGGCACACAACCCTTATCTCTGAGTTTTACAGATGGATGTGAGTTATCAGATTACAGTGCCTTGCGAAAGTATTCGGCCCCCTTGAACTTTGCGACCTTTTGCCACATTTCAGGCTTCAAACATAAAGATATAAAACTGTATTTTTTTGTGAAGAATCAACAACAAGTGGGACACAATCATGAAGTGGAACGACATTTATTGGATATTTCAAACTTTTTTAACAAATCAAAAACTGAAAAATTGGGCGTGCAAAATTATTCAGCCCCCTTAAGTTAATAGTTTGTAGCGCAACCTTTTGCTGCGATTACAGCTGTAAGTCGCTTGGGATATGTCTTTATCAGTTTTGCACATCGAGAGACTGAATTCTTTTCCCCATTCCTCCTTGCAAAACAGCTCGAGCTCAGTGAGGTTGGATGGAGAGCATTTGTGAACAGCAGTTTTCAGTTCTTTCCACAGATTTGACTTGGCCATTCTAACACCTGGATATGTTTATTTTTGAACCATTCCATTGTAGATTTTGCTTTATGTTTTGGATCATTGTCTTGTTGGAAGACAAATCTCCGTCCCAGTCTCAGGTCTTTTGCAGACTCCATCAGGTTTTCTTCCAGAATAGTCCTGTATTTGGCTCCATCCATCTTTCCATCAATTTTAACCATCTTCCCTGTCCCTGCTGAAGAAAAGCAGGCCCAAAACATGATGCTGCCACCACCATGTTTGACAGTGGGGATGGTGTGGTCAGGGTGATGAGCTGTGTTGCTTTTACGCCAAACATAACGTTTTGCATTGTTGCCAAAAAGTTCAATTTTGGTTTCATCTGACCAGAGCACCTTCTTCCACATGTTTGGTGTGTCTCCAAGGTGGCTTGTGGCAAACTTTAAACAACACTTTTTATGGATATCTTTAAGAAATGGCTTTTTTCTTGCCACTCTTCCATAAAGGCCAGATTTGTGCAATATACGACTGATTGTTGTCCTATGGACAGAGTCTCCCACCTCAGCTGTAGATCTCTGCAGTTCATCCAGAGTGATCATGGGCCTCTTGGCTGCATCTCTGATCAGTCTTCTCCTTGTATGAGCTGAAAGTTTAGAGGGACGGCCAGGTCTTGGTAGATTTGCAGTGGTCTGATACTCCTTCCATTTCAATATTATCGCTTGCACAGTGCTCCTTGGGATGTTTAAAGCTTGGGAAATCTTTTTGTATCCA